>NW_018480013.1:65987-121423 GCF_002113885.1 Mizuhopecten yessoensis | reverse complement strand
GGGGGGGGGGTGTTCCATATGGGGGAAAATTGAGGAAAATGGTGAAAATACATGACTTTTAAAGAAAATTCTCAGGGTGGGGGGTTCTTGAAGCTTGGATCCCTCTGGATCCGCCACTGCCAACCAGTGAATATGCTAAGCTATTCCTATATTTTAAGATATTTTAATGATGAGGTGTTCTTTAAGAGAACACCTAAAAGAATCATTCTTAAGGGTTATTTTGTATCTAGTATATAAACTGTTAGTCCGAATTATTCTGACGCTTTATCAACTTTTTTTTTATATCTGTCTGTCATTGATTAACGTCAGAACTCTATAATATGCGGGAAATAAGCGACCCGCTTATCAGTTTGAAGTGCGACCCAGGCGGGTCGCACTTCAAACTGATATTTTAGAAACAAATCGTCACTTTCACACACATGTCGCACATGGATCGAAAAATCTATTCTTTATGCACTAGGTGGTATCAATAACATGTTTCAAAGATCATTACGAAAAGTATTTTCCAACGTTTTCTATACCAACCCATGTTTTTAATGGAAAATTAGGGCATGAGCAATGTCACATGACTTTACGAGATCTCACGTTACCGAAGGTATTTCCCAACATTATGACGTAGGCCAGCAAGATTTGAGTCATGTGGCATTAGAAGGCAGGGCTATAAAAAAACTAGTGTAAAACAGAGTAAGTTTGAAAAAATATGTTTTTAGTGATTGTATTGGTTGTTTGAGGCATGTAATTTATGTTCATCTTGTGCATAAAGAATAAATCTTTCGATCCATGTGCGACATGTGTGTGAAAGTGACGATTTGTTTCTAAAATATCAGTTTGATATTATTTCCCGCAGATTATAGAGGGCCGGAGTTTTGACGTAAATCGACGACAGACCGATATAAAAAATTCGATAAAATGTCAGAATAATTCGGACTTATAAACTGTACACACAATTGATTTATGTTTTTAATTTTGAGCTCTCCCATGGAAATTTCAAAAGGTTTGCAAGTATGATTCTGAAAAGTGAAGATATTATCTTGTCATTTTGATTATCTATAGCTGCCAAAACAAACCCCGCTACTGTTATAGCTTTGTGAACATAAACACTCATTTAACCAACTTGCTGTGAAGCACTTGATTTTTTAATAAATGTACAACAGCTAGCATTCCATATTGTTCTTCGCTGTTCAAGTATCTTCTTCCTTAATTTCAAGTTGACTGTTGCATTCACTGCGTCGCATTGAAAGTGTTGAACAGCATGCGTACAGGTGATCGACCCTATCAATCTCATTTGTCATTGACATTTATATACTAATGTGATATTCCGCTACAACAGTTCAAACGAGTTAGGTCTATTCAGACCCCCAGTGTATTTCTTCATTATTAACGGTATCAACTGGATATTTTAGGGCAACGTTGTGTCTGAAATGAAACTGCATGTCTATTTATATATTCTGACAGCGGCTGAAGCTCGAGAGTGAAACGAAAGTGGAGACATAGTTTAGTGGACACCTGATTCAATCAGACAGACAACAGGTGTGTATTCAACAAAATAGCATCGCATAAACTCATCTCAAGGTCAAGCAAAGTGTACTACAAACGAATCATGTAAATGTTTCGAGAGAATGCACAGAAAATAACTCAAAATAGTGAAGACTTGACAGGTAATATACAAACCGGGTGAAATGATCCTGAAGTTGCAGACGAATTGTACTCATAGTGCTACCATGACACTTCCGCAAAAATACCTTCACTTCCGGTTTGACGGAGTGAATGAGGTCAATCATAAAACTTTGCCATATGAAGTTGTTATATTTGCCCCAGTAGCATTCTAAACCCATTGAAATGCGATAACACACACTCCCTAAGGGCACATGAGCCGGTAATGTCGAAAATATTGATTTCCGTCGATCGATACAGAAAGTCTGGATCGAGGTTGGCTTAGGTAGCACACCACTAAACTTGTACATTGTAGCTACAGCATTCTGCTGTTGATTTGAATCGCCGGGGAATCCATGCTGCATTGTAAACGAAAACTTAACATAACACTACCCAATTTGTTACGTTGCACAGATATATATTATTTCAGAAAATGTCTCACACCATACTTTGAAATAAAATTTGTGTATTTCCCTATTAGGAAGATATGGGTCATTGCTTTTGTATTCATGGATTTGTTTAGAGTGCACGATTTAATTTTCTTATCTTCATACATTAATGTACGTCGACAACATCTTGAAAGGGGGGAGTAAACGCCTTTTTTTCGATATCCATACTTATTGTCGTGGTTTCTGTGATGATGGTTTTTTTCGAATGCTAGTTGTTTCGATAACAGGTCGTTTCGGTAACAAGTCGTTTCGGGAGTTAATCAAGTCGTTTCGGGAGTTAATCAAGTCGTTTCGGGACATATAAAATTTTCACTTATAAGTTACATTTCCCTCCCGTTTCATATAAATTCCTGTAAATACACAAATATAGTTTTAGTCTATATGACCTGTACGTGTCACGACCTACAAATGTACCCTTGCTTGGGATCTTGTGTTATTTTACCTGGTGAAACAAGTATCATTGTCAAACACAGAGAGGAACTTGTGAAATTTAACATTCAATTTCTTTCGTTATTGATATGGTCCTTGTTTGATATTGTAATAATATGATTTCAATTCACTCTATTCTCCATTATTGACATTAAGAGACGAATGAGTTTTAACAATGTTTTAAGCATTTTTTTTTTGCTATATGAAACGTGAAATATGTAGTATGTAGAATATGTTTTGAACAATGTTTTAATGTTGTGTATTTGTGACTGAATATTATATTTACTTCATATAATGGTAAATGTATGACGGGAGAAGGCTATGATACATTGTAATAACTTTTATCCAATCCATTGATCAAATTTATTTGTCGATGAAATATGTTTAAAGAATAAAGACAGTGGTATTTAAAGAAGAAATAAAATGAAAAATCCCGAAACGACTTTTGACGTGTCCCGAAACGACCCGAAAAAAGTCCCGAAACGACTTTCGTCTTGTTACCGAAATTACTTGTTACCAAAACGACCTGACACCTTTTTTTCGATATCCCTACTAATTAATGGATAAAATCAATACGTCCGGGGTTCAATTCCCCGGCCGGACGTGATAAGGTATAACGGGTCACCTGTTCGACCACGTGAGATGTATCCGAGTACTCTGGTTTCCTCCTAGGCTAAAACAGCCCCTCATCCCAGCCCATCCCCGCGCTTACATCCGTGCTACAAGAGTGATTAATATAAGTTGAAATAACTTGTTTCATAATTGTTGTACAAATAAATATATATTAGATATAAACCGTGACGATAGTTTCACCACGGAATGATAATAGCTTCCATTTAAGCCCGTGGTTTCCCATGTGTATCATTCTCACATTGGCGGATCCAGAAACCNGGGGGGGGGTAGCATCAACTCAGTTAGAGAGTATTGATATCAGGAGCAGTGTAAATAATGTTACGAAATTAACCAATGTCTCCATATAGATCTACCATGTAAATACTAGTTGGTTGTACAGTATGTGGTTAGAGAGAAATTATTTCATATATTCATATAATGTGATGGTAATTGCTATGATAATTGCATCAAAAGGTTCTAATTCTGTTATGTTTGAACGGGCTGCTTAAGCTTATTTCGCCTTACAGCGTTAAAATGTAGCAACTCTTGATGATCGATCAAAGGGAAGCAACTCGTCGGCTTTTATGACGGTCCTAAGGTCCCCGTACCGCTGCCATACATGTAACTACGAATTGAAAACTATTTTTGTAGCATGTTTATTACTTTGATATAGAGTTTTTAAAAGAAAACCATGCCTTGTGGTATTTTTAGGAAAAACAATGATGATGAAATAAAAAAATATAATCAACAACAGTTTTCTGAACGAAACTCTTCAGCGGGACTAGACAGAGATTCGAACCAAGAACCTCATATTTTTATGTTATTGCACTAATCCACTGAGCTGTCTGTCAACAGAAGTGTCCTGTCCCAATTGTGCTACACTTATGTACAACAGAAGTTAAGGGGATGTTACTGTATATAGGGAAAACCACAGTGTAGTGGGACAGGGATCCTTAAATAAACATACTTCCCCTGGTCAGCCATATGATGTGTATTTGCTGGGGTTCACTTAATCTTCATTTTGTGCCCCGGATAACCAAAGTCGTATTTTGTAGAAATTGTATTAATCTATAATCGATGAGGGTTTTTTTTTTTTTTAATTTCTGCCAGGTTAGTATAAATCTGGCTTAAACAATATTATAATGTCAATCTCGATCTCATAAATTTCAAATGAAATGAAAACGAGGAGAAGATCCTTTTTATCACAATAATCAAGATTTGTGGCATGAATCGTCAAAAACGACAATTTTCATGCAACCTTGAAATGTAAAAAGCCGCGTTTTTGACTTCAGTGCTCAAGTTTGTAACGTCATGTATTTGTACTAGGCGTGACGTCAGAATTGACATGGCTGATAGGTCATATTACATGGGTTAATACGCAAAAAAATATGACATGGGTATAACACAGTGCATTATGTGATAGTAACGTGAAAATAATATATCATTGATGACGTATACATTTAAGTACTTCTACTTAAGAAATGAATGTTTTAGCAAATGTTGTTATGGTCCTATAATACACATGGCTCAGTATTGATGACAAACTTAAAAGCCCGATAGGACTTTATGTAAGTTTGTCAGCAATAGAAACGTGTGTTTTAGGACCATAAGAACATTTGCTTAAATATTCATTATTTATTTTTACATTTTGATAGAGTACGTAGTTACGCTTAATTTAGTTATTTCAAACAGCAAATGAAGTCTCGGCAGCAATGAAATTTATGACGTCACAATAGAGGTTGACGACGTCACAATAGCAAATGTTGTTTTAGTCTCACAACAACAGTTGCCTTCCAGTGCATTGTAATGGAAGGATACAGAGCATATGTATGTAAATAGAATTATATAGATAGCCTGGTATCAACATGTTCAGTTAGACCCGTGCAAGGTAAATGTGTTACACTTAACAGGGACTAAAATAAGTTCGTTTCAGTGATTTTCTTAAGTAAGCCTTTATTTTTATCTTGACCAAAATATCTTAGACTTTGAAGGTATTCACATCTTTAATTTCCGTCTCGGCTGTCAGAACACGGACCATGCATCCTTAACGTTTCTGATAAAAGTTATCGCCCTTTTAACAACAATTCCGCGTGTTAGGCCTACAGGAGCAATGTCGGGCCGAGGAAAAGGAAAGAACGCGATTTCGTATGTACAAAATGAAGAGCCAGCGTTTATCAGACAATTCAAACAGAACGTAGGCTACAAAGAAGGCCCGAACGTCGACACCAAGGCGAGTATTAATTAGCCTAACGTAAATTCACATTCCAAAACCGGCTTTCCTAGTCCGTCTATGCCTACAGAAACTGGCGGATTGGGCACAGGAGCTCGGGTTCTGGAATTAATGTGATATATCGCACATCACTGCTTGTACTGCTTGTACTGTAATTATCTAGTATCACAGCTGTGATGTGCGATATATATTGCACATATCCCAGAACACGAGCACCTGTGGGGTTGGGCACTTGGAACAATTCATTTTAGTTTTATTATCTGTACGTACAATTATTGGCCCAAAATATATTAAGGATGCATGAATGATAAGCAAGATAAAAAGAAAAACGGATTGTAAAAGTTGACTTAACCACTGTACTTTAATGACGAATAAAAGGATCCTAATCATACAAAATGAGAACACCAAAAACTGATACTTTAAAAACCGAGGATTTCAAATATAGACTGAGGAATTCAGTATCATATGTTTCCTCTGGCCCTGACACCAGACTTAGACATTTTGACAGATAGATGTCTGTTGTGGGTTCCTCTCGCCCTGACACCAGACTTAGACATTTTTACAGATAGATTTCTGGTGTGGGTTCCTCTGGCCCTTACACCAGACTTAGACATTTTGTCAGATAGATGTCTGGTGTGGGTTACTCTGGCCCTGACACCAGACTTAGGCATTTTGACAGATAGATGTCTGGTGTGGGTTACTCTGGCCCTGACACCAGACTTAGACGTTTTGACAGATAGATGTCTGGTGTTGGTTCCTCTGGCCCTGACACCCGTCTTAGACATTTTGACAGATAGATGTCTGGTGTGGGGCCATAGCGCATTACTATATGAAAACAAGGAATTCTGCGACACCATTTTTGAGGTGCTTCATCAAAGCCAGCTTTTAAATTTCAGGATTCCAAGTGGCCACTTCCACTGTTGAGTGGCCGAGACAGTAACAATAACTTGAGTTCTACAGGGCCGACTCAGTTGATACTTTGTAGAAGTGTTATTCATAATCAGTTACAGTAAAGGTACCTTGTTTGAATTTTCGACAGACCTACATACAACACAGCTATACTGTATGTGCTGATTATTATTTTCGATTGACCTACATACAACACGGCTATACTGTATGTGCTGAATTTATTTCCGATTGGCCTACATACAACACGGCTATACTGTATGTGCTGAATTGATTTCCGATTGACCTACATACAACACGGCAATACTGTATGTCCTGATTATTATTTTTGATTGAACTACATACAACACGGCTATACTGTATGTGCTGATTATTATTTTCGATTGACCTACATACAACACGGCTATACCGTATGTGCTGATTTTTATTTCCGATTGACCTACATACAACACGGCAATACTGTATGTCCTGATTATTATTTTTGATTGAACTACATACAACACGGCTATACTGTATGTGCTGATTATTATTTTCGATTGACCTACATACAACACGGATATACTGTATGTGCTGAATTTATTTCCGATTGGCCTACATACAACACGGCTATACTGTATGTGCTGATTATTATTTTCGATTGACCTACATACAACACGGCTATACCGTATGTGCTGATTTTTATTTCCGATTGACCTACATACAACACGGCAATACTGTATGTGCTGATTATTATTTCTGATTGAACTACATACAACACGGCTATACTGTATGTGCTGATTTTTATTTCCTATTGACCTACATACAACACGGCAATACTGTATGTGCTGATTATTATTTTTGATTGAGCTACATACAACACGGCTATACTGTATGTGCTGAATTTATTTCCGATTGACCTACATACAACACGGCTATAATGTATGTGCTGATTATTATTTTTGATTGACCTACATACAACACGGCTATTCTGTATGTGCTGATTTTTATTTCCGATTGAGCTACATACAACACGGCTATACTGTATGTGCTGAATTGATTTCCGATTGACCTACATACAACACGGCAATACTGTATGTCCTGATTATTATTTTTGATTGAACTACATACAACACGGCTATACTGTATGTGCTGATTATTATTTTAGAGACAAGCTATGCCAGATTTCGATGATGATGATGATTGTCCAGAGGCTGATGATGAGAAACCAGTTGTCGTGGTGACACGTCCAGGTGACCTGACAGCGGAGCAAGCAGAGGTTGTGGAGAACATACAAAGCAAGGAGGAAGGTCAGGGTCAATCTCACTGATTTTCTTAAAGAATAAGGGTGATTGAAGAGGTTACCAGGACTGTAACTTGGCAAATAACTCACCATTACTTGTTATCGTTGATAATTTTTCTAAAAATTCAATACTTTTTTGAAAATATCTGTAGTTGTGAAAACCACATATGAAAAATCGTATTTATACAGTGACCAATTCTGCAGTATTATACAATGGTAAGTCTCATTCCTGCCAGGGGTGTAGGGTAGGGAAAGTCCACCCGAGGGGGTTTCAGATTTGGTAAAACCCAGAGGCTTTGCTGAGGGGTTTGCCAAATTTGAAAGTCCGGAGGGTGGAATTTCCCTATCCTACACCCCTGGGCATGATAGAGTATTTTTCTCCCATTCCAACAACTAGAATAAGCTCAGAAACCTTGAAAATGCATTTGGACTGGCCACCATTTTGAAAATATCAACTTTCTCCTAGGCTTTTCTAACGAAAACTAATTAATCTATCAGGGAGATTTAGCATGTACCCCATATTTGCAAACATATTCGCAAAAAAATAATCTCATCTTTCTTACTTGTACAGTAAATATATTGTAAAAAAAAGAAAAATCATCAAGGTCACATTTTCTGCATTGCAACATCAGGTTTTTTTCCAAATTCGTGACATCACATCATTGTTGCCTCATTGTGACGTCACGTCACGTGAAATGGGATGTAAGATAGAAATTTCTTACATCCCTTTTTACCCTGGACAGCTCTATCCACCGCACACACAGAAATGAGGCAAAATGAAATTCCTGTTATATGATAGATTTTTTTTCAATCCATATCAGAAATAGATTATTTTATCACTTATGCTACAGGTTGCGATAATTGATAGCACCTATCTGTATGAAAACCAAATGATCAATGCCCGCATCACATACCTATGAAATGTCCAAAAAATAATCAAGTCAAAAGTCTTAAAATTATCTGAAATAAAACTGTGGAGAATTTTTCTTCATACTTTTGGAATTAAAAATGAAGAGACTGAGTGAAATGGTAGTCGTTGAAATGATAATACCTCCCAACGAAGATCTGAATTTGATTTAGATTCTTTCAAAAAAGATTGAAATCTGCTTGAACCTGGTCAGATCTATCTGAAGTGTGCGGAGACCAATTGTCCTTGGGGTTTAACCTTCTCGCTCTGAAACGTTTTGAAGTGTTAAAGAAATTGTGTGGAAAAGTGATGCAGGAAGCAGTTCAGTAAAATGTGAGTTTCTTGTTTTCAGCGGAGAAAGCTATCAGAGAGGGGAAGATCACCTTCAAACAGCCAGAAAAGCGTTCATCCACAGACACGGACTCATCAGACTTAAATCCCACTGCATCAAAAAAGAAAAAGAAAGACTCTGATGCAAAGAAAATTTCAGGTTCAAAAAAAGTGAAAAACTCAAAGCTTTTATCATTTGCTGAAGATGATGAAGACGATGAAACATGAAGATACTGTTATTATTTTCACCTTGAACGAGAGGTAAGCTGATCTCCGGGACAATACTACTACCACTACCAGGCCGGTGAAGTACTCCTGACTGACTTCAACAGTGGTGAAACAAATGGTGTTCAGTTCACACTCTGGGCCAAGGAGAAAATGCTGAACCTCGCTATGTGGATGGTCCTATGGAGGAGAAAACAGATGTTGCCCGAGTTGGCTTCCTGTAGTTCCCTTGATTTAATAGTGTACTTTTTGGTCTCAGAAACAAAAGAGTACACAGTGAGATACCGGAGGCTATCACAAACGTGGATGATAATACCTCCCAAACATCACATGTCATAGTGCTAGTGAGATACATGGATGACACCCTTTAAATTTTGTTTCTCTCTGTTCCTTATATAGATAATAAAAATATCAGCAGTTACAATTTAAAAACAACACAGGGGAAATAAATTAAATCGCCCAGTTGTGGAACTGATCGAAAACAAATAAAAATTAGAACCAAGACAGATTTTCATGTGGAAGTATTTTAGCACCGACTGAGATAGCTACAAGTGGGTGAATTTTTAACTGAATTAATGGAAAATAAAGCTGAAATAGGGAAAATAAACTATAGCTGAAATAGGGAAAATAAAATAAAGCTGAAATAGGGGAAATTAAATAAAGCTGAAATAGGGAAAATAAAATAAAGCTGAAATAGAGAAAATAAAATAAAACTGAAATAGAGAAAATAAAGCTGAAATAGGGAAAATAATGCCAAAATTGGAGAGGGGAACTAGCCCATATTTGGCCATAAAAAAGGCCTGTATATACTATATATCCATGGAAATACTGAGCATGGGTTGTGGAGGATATATATAAGACGGCCAGTTTATACCAAAGTCTGATCTGTTCATGTCTTAATGTAGTCATCACATTGACAACTGAAAAATAAATCATATGTTGTTCTCAATAAATATATATATGGCTACTGCCTGCTTTGTAACTGATCAGAACCTGATGAATGGAGATAGGATCTCTGAGAAAACCACATTGTTCATCAGTTTCATTTTGGAAGTGCTTTTCCTTTGGAATTATAAAATGAGTGTGAGGAAATAGATATTAATTCAAGAAATGCCACACAACTTTATTTTTTTATCTCAATTTAAAATAAAAAAATATTGATATTAAACTGTTGCCTTTTCTTTCTTTCTTTTTAGTTTGATTTCACTTTTTAAAAAAAAATATCATGTAGAGATGAAATTTCGGTGCAGAATGATTGCCATTTTCAATGAAAATAACATTGAAAATATAAATGACTCCAGAAAGCAAATTATTTTCATGTATACAAATATGTTCTGCAATACAAGGTTGATAGAGTTGTTTCCCTTCGTATCGAAAAATGTTGCTTCCATATCTATTAAGCGGATTAATACTAGGATTTGATTCTGAAATATAATTAATTCAAGGTTTGCATTTCTTTTAAGCTTTGGTCAGAGTTTCATTCAAAGTTAAGTATTTTAGTGGACTGTATTTACCGGTAATGAACTATTAAGTGTGCATATTCAGGGACAGTAATGACTGTGTGAATTACCTCCCTTGTAGGTGTGGGGAAGGGATTGGTGGGCGTGGTCACAAGGCCCACCAGTATTAAACGTCCCTGGCATATTGCAAGCCAAAACGTATATATATATAGAGAGAGAGTAGTAATATCATACACGTATATACGTCTCTGGTAATTATTATCTAGTCTGGAGAAAAAAATGTGTCGGTCAAGGACAAAGTATATTGTATACCCTCAACAATTATTTCACAGTTGTTAATGAACTGCAGTCATTCCAACCTACAACCCTACAGGTAAAGGTTACAGGCAAATAGGTGTCCATTGTATACCAAACAAAATCGCATTACTAGTGTTTAATCATTAACCGCTCTATCATAAACCCTATGTATTGAATTCTTAATATTCATTTATACATATATATTTTTTATTTCAGTTTCAAAACATTAATGATTATTTAAATGTTAGAATAGATATTACACATGGACTGGGAACGATAACAGCGGGGTCCTTTATTACATGACGTATCGCACCAGCTGGGAACGATAACAGCGGGGTCCTTTATTACATGACGTATCACACAGGCTTGGAACGATAAAAGCGGGGTCCTTTCTTACATGTCGTATCACACGGGCTGGGAACGATAACAGCGGGGTCCTTTATTACATGACGTATCACACAGGCTTGGAACGATAACAGCGGGGTCCTTTATTACATGACGTATCACAGGGACTGGGAACAATATCAACGGGGTCCTTTATTACATGACGTATCACAGGGACTGGGAACAATATCAACGGGGTCCTTTATTACATGACGTATCACACGGGCTGGGACCGATAACAGCGGGCTCCTTTATTACATGACGTATCACACAGGCTTGGAACGATAACAGCGGGATCCTTTATTACATGACGTATCACAGGGACTGGGAACGATAATAGCGGGGTCCTTTATTACATAACGTATTACAGGGACTGGGAACGATAACAACGGGGTCTTTTATTAGATGACGTATCACTGGGGCTGGGAACGATAAAAGCGGGGTACTTTATTTCATTACGTATCACAGGGGCTGGGAACGATAAAAGCCCGATGACTGCGGGGTCCTTTATTACATAACGTATCACACGGACTGGGAACGATAACAGCGGGGTCCTTTATTACATAACGTATCACTGGGACTGGGAACGATAACAGCGGGGTCCTTTATAGCATGACGTATCACAGGGACTGGTAACGATAACAGCGGGGTCCTTTATTACATGACGTATCACACAGGCTGGGAACGATAACAACGGGGTCCTTTATTACATGACGTATCACACAGGCTGGGAACGATAACAGCGGGGTCCTTTATTACATGACGTATCACACGGACTGGGAACGATAACAGTGGGGTACTTAATTACATGACGTATCACACGGGCTGGGAACGATAACAGCGGGGTCCTTAATTACATGACGTATCACACGGGCTGGGAACGATAACAGCGGGGTCCTTAATTACATGACGTATCACACGGGCTGGGAACGATAACAGCGGGGTCCTTTATTACATGACGTATCACACGGGCTGGGAACGATAACAGCGGGGTCCTTTATTACATGACGTATCACACGGGCTGGGAACGATAACAGCGGGGTCCTTTATTACATGACGTATCACACAGGCTGGGAACGATAACAGCGGGGTCCTTAATTACATGACGTATCACACGGGCTGGGAACGATAACAGCGGGGTCCTTAATTACATGACGTATCACACGGGCTGGGAACGATAACAGCGGGGTCCTTAATTACATGACGTATCACACGGGCTGGGAACGATAACAGCGGGGTCCTTTATTACATGACGTATCACACGGGCTGGGAACGATAACAGCGGGGTCCTTTATTACATGACGTATCACAGGGGCTGGGAACGATAACAACGGGGTCCTTTATTACATGACGTATCACACGGGCTGGGAACGATAACAGCGGGGTCCTTTATTACATGACGTATCACACGGGCTGGGAACGATAACAGCGGGGTCCTTTATTACATGACGTATCACAGGGACTGGGAACGATAACAGCGGGGTCCTTTATTACATGACGTATCACAGGGACTGGGAACGATAACAGCGGGGTCCTTTATTACATGACGTATCACAGGGACTGGGAACGATAACAGCGGGGTCCTTTATTACATGACGTATCACAGGGACTGGGAACGATAACAACGGGGTCCTTTATTACATGACGTATCACACGGGCTGGGACCGATAACAGCGGGGTCCTTTATTACATGACGTATCACACAGGCTTGGAACGATAACAGCGGGATCCTTTATTACATGACGTATCACAGGGACTGGGAACGATAACAGCGGGGTCCTTTATTACATGACGTATCACAGGGACTGGGAACGATAACAACGGGGTCCTTTATTACATGACGTATCACAGGGACTGGGAACGATAACAACGGGGTCCTTTATTACATGACGTATCACACGGGCTGGGACCGATAACAGCGGGGTCCTTTATTACATGACGTATCACACAGGCTTGGAACGATAACAGCGGGATCCTTTATTACATGACGTATCACAGGGACTGGGAACGATAACAACGGGGTCCTTTATTACATGACGTATCACAGGGACTGGGAACGATAACAACGGGGTCCTTTATTACATGACGTATCACACGGGCTGGGACCGATAACAGCGGGGTCCTTTATTACATGACGTATCACACAGGCTTGGAACGATAACAGCGGGATCCTTTATTACATGACGTATCACAGGGACTGGGAACGATAACAGCGGGGTCCTTTATTACATAACGTATTACAGGGACTGGGAACGATAACAACGGGGTCTTTCATTAGATGACGTATCACTGGGGCTGGGAACGATAAAAGCGGGGTACTTTATTTCATTACGTATCACAGGGGCTGGGAACGATAAAAGCCCGATGACTGCGGGGTCCTTTATTACATAACGTATCACACGGACTGGGAACGATAACAGCGGGGTCCTTTATGACATAACGTATCACTGGGACTGGGAACGATAACAGCGGCGTCCTTTATAGCATGACGTATCACAGGGACTGGTAATGATAACAGCGGGGTCCTTTATTACATGACGTATCACACAGGCTGGGAACGATAACAACGGGGTCCTTTATTACATGACGTATCACACAGGCTGGGAACGATAACAGCGGGGTCCTTTATTACATGACGTATCACACGGACTGGGAACGATAACAGTGGGGTACTTAATTACAATACGTATCACACGGGCTGGGAACGATAACAGCGGGGTCCTTAATTACATGACGTATCACACAGGCTGGGAACGATAACAGCGGGGTCCTTTATTACATGACGTATCACACGGACTGGGAACGATAACAGTGGGGTACTTAATTACAATACGTATCACACGGGCTGGGAACGATAACAGCGGGGTCCTTAATTACATGACGTGTCACACAGGCTGGGAACGATAACAGCGGGGGCCTTTATTACATGACGTATCACACAGGCTTGGAACGCAAACAGCGGGGTCCTTTATTACATGACGTATCACAGGGGCTGGGAACGAAAACAGCGAGGTCCTTAATTACATGATGTATCACAGGGACTGGGAACGATAACAGCGGGGTCCTTAATTACATGACGTATCACACAGACTGGGAACGATAACAACGGGGTCCTTTATTACATGGCGTATCACAGGGACTGGGAACGATAACAACGGGGTCCTTTATTACATGACGTATCACAGGGAGTGGGAACGATAACAGCGGGTTCCTTAATTACATGACGTATCACAGGGGCCGGGAACGTTAACAGCGGGGTCCTTTATTACATGACTTATCACACGGACTGGGAACGATAACAGCGGGGGCCTTTATAGCATGACGTATCACAGGGACTGGGAACGATAACAGCGGGTTCCTTAATTACATGACGTATCACAGGGGCTGGGAACGTTAACAGCGGGGTCCTTTATAACATGACGTATCACACAGGCTGGGAACGATAAGAGCGGGGTCCTTAATTACATGACGTATCACAGGGACTGGGAACGAAAACAGCGGGGTCCTTAATTACATGACGTATCACAGGGGCTGGGAACGTTAACAGCGGGGTCCTTTATAACATGACGTATCAAAGGGACTGGGAACGATAACAACGGGGTCCTTTATTACATGACGTATCACAGGGATTGGGAACGATAACAGCGGGGTCCTTTATTACATGACGTATCACAGGGGCTGGGAACGATAACAGCGGGGTCTTTTATAGCATGACGTATCACAGGGACTGGGAACGATAACAACGGGGTCCTTTATAACATGACGTATCACACAGGCTGGGAACGATAACAGCGGGGTCCTTTATAGCATGACGTATCACAGGGGCTTGGAACGTTAACAGCGGGGTCCTTTATAACATGACGTATCACACAGGCTGGGAACGATAACAACGGGGTCCTTTATAACATGACGTATCACACAGGCTGGGAACGATAACAACGGGGTCCTTTATTACATGACGTATCACAGGGATTGGGAACGATAACAGAGGGGTCCTTAATTACATGACGTATCACAGGGACTGGGAACCATAACAACGGGGTCCTTTATTATATTACGTATCACAGGGGCTGAGAACGATAAAAGCGGGGTCCTTTATTACATGACGTATCACAGGGGCTGGGAACGATAACAGCGGGGTCCTTTATTACATAACGTATCACAGGGACTGGGAACGATAACAACGGGGTCCTTTATTATATTACGTATCACAGGGGCTGAGAACGATAAAAGCGGGGTCCTTTATTACATGACGTATCACAGGGACTGGGAACGATAACAGCGGGGTATTTAATTAAATGACACATCACACGGGCTGGGAACGATAACAGCGGGGTCCTTAATTACATGACGTGTCACAGGGACTGGGAACGATAACAACGGGGTCCTTAACTACATGACATATCACACGGGCTGGGAACGATAACAGCGGGGTATTTAATTAAATGACATATCACACGGGCTGGCAACGATAACAGCGGGGTCCTTAATTACATGACGTGTCACAGGGACTGGGAACGATAACAACGTGGTCCTTAATTACATGACATATCACACGGGCTGGGAACGATAACAGCGGGGTCCTTAATTACATGACGTATCACAGGGGCTGTGAACGATAACAGCGGGGTCCTTTATTACATGACGTGTCACAGGGGCTGGGAACGATAACAGCGGGGTCCTTAATTACATGACACATCACACGGGCTGGGAACGATAACAGCGGGGTATTTAATTAAATGACATATCACACGGGCTGTGAACGATTGACAAATCATGTCATCAAACTCAATCTTCTTCATCAATACAGGGTTCTTTATTTCTATCAAGAGGGTATATTTCTTGATTCATCTTTAGAAATCTGTCAAATTCGTGTGAAAGATCATTTACAGTATTTTATGACACCACCGATTTGAAATAATGGAAAGTCATTTCCCTTTTTAGCAGTAAAATTAAATGTACTGGCATCTTTTCCTTTTTATAGCTTAACTTGTACACATAACTATCCTAGCTACTGTGTGATGTGTCTGATTGACACAACTGTGCCTAGGTTAGTATTTTGGACCCCTGTCTCAAACTTAGCCACTATCGATTGCGTAGGTTTCACTGTAACTAGATACATGCACGAGAACTTTAAAAAAAACTTCAGTTTGTACAATAAGAACTGTCTATTTCATGAATGGTCCCCAATCAGATGTGTTAAATCCTAGGCTTCGTCGATATCAAACTCTTGAGTATAGTCGCAACCTCCGCGCTAATTAACCGATATGTCGCTATTGATATTGACGAAAAGCGTAAACGTGACTGGATGCCATGCGCTTGTCGGATAACCAATCAAAGCTGTTGGTAGATCATTTCGGATAACCGATCAAAGTCGTCGATAGGGCTGGTCATGTCGGATTACCAATCAAATCAGACGGTAGGTCATGTCGGATAACCAATCAAATCCGACGGTCGATCATGTCGGATAACCAATCAAATCCGTTGGTAGATCATGTCGGATAACCAATCAAATCCGTTGGTAGATCATGTCGGATGACCAATCAAAGCCGTCGCTAAATTATGTCTGATTACCAATCAAAGCCGTCGCTAGATCATGTCGGATAACCAATCAACGCCAACGGAAGGTCATGTCGGATAACCAATCAAATCTGTCGCTAGATCATGTCGGATAATCAATCAAAACTGTTGGCAGATCATGTCGGATAACCAATCAAATCCCTCGCTTCATCATTTCTGATAACCAATCAAAGCCGTCGCTAGATCATGTCAGATAACCATTCAAATATGACGCTATATCATGTCGGATAACCAATCAAATCTGTTGCTTGATCATGTTAGGTAACCAATCAAAGCCGTTGGTAGTTAATGTGGGAAAACCAATCAAAGCCGTCGCTAGGTCATGTCAGATAACCAATCAAAGCCGTCACTAGGTCATGTCAGATAACCAATTAAAGCCGTCGCTTTGTCATTTCAGATAACCAATCAAGGCGTTGTTAGATCATGTCGGATAACCAATCAAATCTGTTGCTAGATCATGTCGGATAACCAATCAAGTCTGTTGCTAGATCATATTGAATAACCAATCAAAGCCGTTGGTAGGTCATATCAGATAAAACACATTAAATCCGTCGCTAGATCATGTCGGATAACCAATCAAAGCCGTCGCTAGATCATGTCATAACTAATCAAAGCGGTTGGTAGATCATGTCGGACAATCAATCAACGCCGTTGGTAGATCATGTCGGATAACCAATCAAATCCGTCGCTAGATCATCTGACGCTGTATAATGGCGGATAACCGATCAATTATGTTGCTAGATCATGTCGGATAATCAATCAAAGCCGTTGGTAGATCCTGTTGGATAACCAATCAAAAGCCTGGATATGTCATGTCGGATAATCAATCAAAGGCCATGGTAGATCCTGTTGGATAACCAATCAAAAGCGTGGATAGGTCATGTCGGATAATCAATCAAAGGCCTTGGTAGATCCTGTTGGATAACCAATCAAAAGCGTGGATAGGTCATGTCGGATAACCAATCAAAAGCGTGGATAGGTCTTGTCGGATAACCAATCAAACCAATCAAACCCGTAGGTAGACCACGCGTTCGCTGTTAGCATGGTTTCGATAGCGATTTCATAGTTTATATAACTTGCGACATCTTCCGGTTTTAATTTTATTATAGATACATCGTTACAGGAGTGTAGACAAACACTTGTGTTGTGGTCCCGCTAAACAATATCAGCTATAAACAATATCAGCTATAAACAATGTGAAATATTTAAGTTTAAGATCATATTAAAAAGGCCCCTTGGGTATGCCGTGATATTCCGCCAAAGTTACCGGTACACTATTGTTTACCATTGCCATAGTGATTTTGAAAGCCAGTACCAATAAATGTACTTAATTAATTAAAGTCGGAAGTGCATTTAAGAGTAGACATCCGCATGTTTAATGATAAAACCATTTGTCTTAAACCTTCCTGTGTTCTATTAAATAACGGAAAACAATACGAACCCATTCGACCACTTGTTAATGAACATTGAAAGCAATACTTGAACTTTGAAACGTAAAGCTTTCTCAAGAGGTCACAACACTAGTTTGGCGGAGGAGGAAGTTTATTTGACCCAAGGACGAGATGAAGCGGGCGGAGGAAAGAATTTCGACCCCAGAACGAGTTTCTCTCCCAGTACGAGGTGATGTGGGGCGGGGAGATTTCTATCCCATTACGAGGTGATGAGGGGAAGGGAGGTTTCTATCCCAGTACGAGGTGATGTGGGGCGGGGAGATTTCTATCCCATTGCGAGGTGATGTGGGGAGGGAGATGTCTATCCCATTACGAGGTGATGTGGGGCCAGTAGAGATTTCTATCCCAGTACGAGATGATGTGGGGAGGGGAGATTTCTATCCCATTACGAGGTGATGAGGGGAAGGGAGGTTTCTATCCCAGTACGAGGTGATGTGGGGCGGGGAGATTTCTATCCCATTACGAGGTGATGTGGGGAGGGAGATGTCTATCCCATTACGAGGTGATGTGGGGCCAGTAGAGATTTCTATCCCAGTACGAGATGATGTGGGGAGGGGAGATTTCTATCCCATTACGAGGTGATGAGGGGAAGGGAGGTTTCTATCCCAGTACGAGGTGATGTGGGGAGGGGAGATTTCTATCCCATTACAAGGTGATGTGGGGAGGGGAGATTTCTATCCCATTACGAGGTGATGTGGGGAGGGGAGATTTCTATCCCATTACGAGGTGATGTGGGGAGGGGAGATTTCTATCCCATTACGAGGTGATGTGGGGAGGGGAGATTTCTATCCCATTACGAGGTGATGTGGGGAGGGGAGATTTCTATCCCATTACGAGGTGATGAGGGGAAGGGAGGTTTCTATCCCATTACGAGGTGATGTGGGGAGGGGAGATTTCTATCCCATTACAAGGTGATGTGGGAAGGGGAGATTTCTATCCCATTACGAGGTGATATGGGGCGGCGAGATTTCTATCCCATTACGAGGTGATGTGGGAAGGGAGATGTCTATCCCATTACGAGGTGATGTGGGGAGGGGGATTTCCATCCCATTACAAGGTGATATGTGGCGGGTAGAGATTTCTATCCCAGTACGAGATGATGTGGGGAGGGGAGATTTCTATCCCATTACGAGGTGATGAGGGGAAGGGAGGTTTCTATCCCAGTACGAGGTGATGTGGGGAGGGGAGATTTCTATCCCATTACAAGGTGATGTGGGAAGGGGAGATTTCTATCCCATTACGAGGTGATATGGGGCGGCGAGATTTCTATCCCATTACGAGGTGATGTGGGAAGGGAGATGTCTATCCCATTACGAGGTGATGTGGGGAGGGGGATTTCCATCCCATTACAAGGTGATATGTGGCGGGTAGAGATTTCTATCCCAGTACGAGATGATGTGGGGAGGGGAGATTTCTATCCCATTACGAGGTGATGAGGGGAAGGGAGGTTTCTATCCCAGTACGAGGTGATGTGGGGAGGGGAGATTTCTATCCCATTACAAGGTGATGTGGGAAGGGGAGATTTCTATCCCATTACGAGGTGATATGGGGCGGCGAGATTTCTATCCCATTACGAGGTGATGTGGGAAGGGAGATGTCTATCCCATTACGAGGTGATGTGGGGAGGGGGATTTCCATCCCATTACAAGGTGATATGTGGCGGGTAGAGATTTCTATCCCAGTACGAGATGATGTGGGGAGGGGAGATTTCTATCCCATTACGAGGTGATGAGGGGAAGGGAGGTTTCTATCCCAGTACGAGGTGATGTGGGGAGGGGAGATTTCTATCCCATTACAAGGTGATGTGGGAAGGGGAGATTTCTATCCCATTACGAGGTGATATGGGGCGGCGAGATTTCTATCCCATTACGAGGTGATGTGGGAAGGGAGATGTCTATCCCATTACGAGGTGATGTGGGGAGGGGGATTTCCATCCCATTACAAGGTGATATGTGGCGGGTAGAGATTTCTATCCCAGTACGAGATGATGTGGGGAGGGGAGATTTCTATCCCATTACGAGGTGATGAGGGGAAGGGAGGTTTCTATCCCAGTACGAGGTGATGTGGGGAGGGGAGATTTCTATCCCATTACAAGGTGATGTGGGAAGGGGAGATTTCTATCCCATTACGAGGTGATATGGGGCGGCGAGATTTCTATCCCATTACGAGGTGATGTGGGAAGGGAGATGTCTATCCCATTACGAGGTGATGTGGGGAGGGGGATTTCCATCCCATTACAAGGTGATATGTGGCGGGTAGAGATTTCTATCCCAGTACGAGATGATGTGGGGAGGGGAGATTTCTATCCCATTACGAGGTGATATGGGGAGGAGAGATTTCTATCCCAGTACGAGTTGATGTGGGGAGGGAGATTTCTATCCCATTACGAGGTGATGTGGGGAGAAGAGATTTCTATCTCAGTACGAGGTGATGAGGGGAGAGGAGATAATTGCTAGCCAACGAGGTAAGGTGGAGAGGTGAGAGAATTTCAATCCTAGTGCGAGGTGAGGTGGGGAGGGGAGCGAATTTCAATCCTAGTACGAGGTAAGGTGGGGAGGGGAGATAGTTTTCCTCCCAGTATGAGGTGATATTGGGAGAAGAGATAATTTCTCTCCCTGTACGTGGTGAAGTTGGGAGGTGGGAGATATTTTCTTATGATCTCAGTACGAGGTGAATACATTATTAAGGTGAGGAGGATTTCAATCACTGTACGGTAATAAGGTGGGGAGAGGATTTCGGCCCCAGTACGGCAATAAGGTGGGGATAAGATTTCGGCCCCGGTACGGTATTGCGTTGAGGAGAGAATTTAGGCCCCGGTACGGTATTAAAATAAGGAGAGAATTTCTGCCTCTGTATGGTATTAAGGTGAGGAGAGGTTTTAGGTCCCGGTACGGTATTAAGGTGAGGAGATGATTTCGGCCCCGGTACGGTATTAAGGTGAGGAGAGGATTTAGGTCCCGGTACGGTATTAAGGTGAGGAGAGGATTTAAGCCCCGGTACGGTATTAAGGTGAGGAGATGATTTAGGCCCCGGTACGGTATTAAGGTGAGGAGAGGATTTCGGCCCCGGTACAGTATTAAGGTGAGGAGAGGTTTTAGGTCCCGGTTCGGTATTAAGGTGAGGAGATGATTTAGGCCCCGGTACGTTATTAAGGTGAGGAGAGGATTTAGGTCCCTGTACGGTATTAAGATAAGGAGAGGAGTTCAGCCCCGGTACGGTATTAGTGAGGAGAGGATTTCGGCCCTTGTACGGTATTAAGGTAAGGAGAGGATTTTGGCCCTGGTACGGTATTAAGGTGAGTAGATGATTTAGGCCCCGGTACAGTATTAAGGTGAGGAGAGGTTTTAGGTCCCGGTACGGTATTAAGGTGAGTAGATGATTTAGGCCCCGGTACAGTATTAAGGTGAGGAGAGGATTTAAGCCCCGGTACGGTATTAGTGAGGAGAGGATTTCGGCTCCGGTACGGTATTAAGGTGAGTAGATGATTTAGGCCCCGGTACAGTATTAAGGTAAGGAGAGGATTTTGGCCCTGGTACGGTATTAAGATGAGGAGAGGATTTCGGCCCCAGTACGGCAATAAGGTGAGAAAAGGATTTCGGCCCCGGTACGATATTAAGGTAAGGAGATGATTTAGGCCCCGGTACAGTATTAAGGTGAGGAGAGGTTTTAGGTCCCGGTACGGTATTAAGATCATGAGATGATTTCGGCCCCGGTACAGTATTAAGGTGAGGAGATGATTTAGGCCCCTGTACGGTTTTAAGGTGAGGAGAGGGTTTCGGCCCCGGTACGGTAGTAAGGGGAGGAGAGGATTTCGGCCCTTGTACGGTATTAAGGTAAGGAGAGGATTTTGGCCCTGGTACGGTATTAAGGTAAGGAGAGGATTTTGGCCCCGGTACGGGATTAAGGGGAGGAGAGGATTTCGGCCCTTGTACGGTATTAAGGTAAGGAGAGGATTTAGGTCCCGGTACGGTATTAAGATGAGGAGGTGATTTCGGCCCCGGTACAGTATTAAGGTAAGGAGAGGATTTAGGTCCCGGTACGGTATTAAGATAATGAGATGATTTCGGCCCCGGTACGGTAATAAGGTGAGGAGAGGGTTTCGGCCCCGGTACGGTATTAAGGTGAGGAGAGGATTTCGGCTCCGGTACGGTATTAAGGTAAGGAGATGATTTCGGCCCCGGTATGTAGTCTGCCATCGTTGTTCCCGTCTCGCCTGTCAGACCCGTCACGGCCTTGGTGACAAATAGACAAACAGCTCACCTCGGCTCCGACTTCAGTAGCCATACATCTTTATGTAACTGCAGAAGACCGGTCACCTGGTCCATACCTGTATAACTCTGGAATACGCATACCTGTACGATTGGAATAGTGTACCATCAACATTTTACCACAGGAACGACAATCTGGGAACTACTAGTACAGCTATATGCAATTCTAACGAAGTTGGATTAGTTTTTATGTTTTAATTCAATACGTGATTGTCTTAAGAGTTACATCTCACAGGTGTGCTGTGTCGCGCGCTCAGGTATCTACAATTTGGGCGAGGTAACATGTTTTGGTGAGGACACGGATATTGTACCGGGGACACTATAGGATGAAGGCCTCTAGCCTGCTCATTCTCTTCTGGATCTCACTAACAAAAGGTAAGTGTAACCGGTATATCTGATCCTGACTTTAGCCTCACACAATCCGGACTAACCAGGTTTCACTGTTCACCGAGAGTTGAAACAGTATAGGATCAAATTCATTCCCCAGTTTCGACACTAAAATATTTAGTTGTGCGTATGTAAATCTATATGAGTATAAAGTAGAGCTTTGTAGAGTCAGCTCCGAAGTACATGTACAACAGGGGATCCAGTGACTGACCTGGGCGTGTTAGCTGTGGAGTGTTAAAATAAATAAAAGGTTTAAATAATTATCTATACTATGAAATACTTTTTATTTTAATTTGGCGGGGAGGGGGATACCCAATAACGTTATCACATAAGTCCGGCTAGTGCCTCGGCTGGTAGGTGTCAATTGATGTCCTGTTAAGTGTCAGTACAACCTAAAAGGGCTTCATCAGTAATAGTTATAATGTCGTAATTACTCTTAGAGGCCTTCTACGACCAGTCAAACGTGTGAACCACATGAGAGAAAATTACCTCGACATTTAAGAAACTAAATTGTATAAGTCCGGATTAGAGAGGTTCCACTATCTAATAGTGATGGAACCTTGACATGTAATCCACAAATCATGGTTTACGATCTATGATTGGTGATTGAATTTGTATTAATAGCTGACGTCGTTGTTTAACCCATGCTTTAATCCTTTAGCTGTAGTCTTAGGGTAACGTCATACGTTAACTGTAGTCTTAGAGTGACGTCATCCTTGAACAAAAGTCTTAATGGGACGTCATCCTTTAACAAATCTAAGGACGACATACCCCTTTTATCAGTCTTAGGATGACGTCATCCTTTAACAAGTCTTAGGGTGACGTCATCCTTTAACAGTAGTCTTCAGGCGATATCATCCTTTAATTTTAGGATTAGGGTGACGTCATCCTTTAACTGTAGTACAATGGTGACGTCATCATTTAACAAGTCTTAAAGCGACGTCGTCCTTTATCAGTAGTCTTAGACTGACGTCATCCTTTAACAAAAGTCTTAATGCGACATCATCCTTTGACAAAAGTGTTAGGGCGACGTCATCCTTTCCTAGTAGTCTTAAGGCCACGTGATCCTTTAAATGTAATCTTAAAAAGGTGATGTCATCCTTTAACTGTAGTCCCAGGAAGACGTCTGCCTTTGTCTGTAGTCTTAAGTGACGTTATCTTTTAATGATCTTTGTATCTCTTTATAGTGTCATTTAAATGTTTTTCTAATTCAGATTTTACATTTTGATTTACCACAGTGTGCATTTAAAAAAAATGAAATTTTCGACATTGTTTTCAATGCAAATTGTCATCTACAAGTGATCAGCTCGCGACCTCGTACTTCGTGTTAACGAGGATGTAAATATCGTGTTGTCTCCTGTTATATAACATATCCTTCTTACATATAGAATACTGTTGTGGCCAGCAATATGCTGTTTTCCATGTGTATCGTTCAACATTTCGTCATGAATATCTACATTTATATATACTGGATATTAGATATGTGTTCCTCGTAAGCTTACCTGTGTTAGAACATATTTCAGGGAGTGTTCCTAAGGTTGAATACTGGCTTATAGTGACTTGCATAGATTTTCCAAAGACTTCCAGTTCTGAAGCGGAAAGCTGTATACTATTCTTTTGATTGGTAATTTTGATGATTGGTTAATAAATAAAACACACACCTGAAAGGTATACACAGGTAACTCTCCGGTAATTATGATATATAGTGTTAATTGAATATTTCAGAAGATATTGTTTAATGTGTAGTGTACATGTCAGTAATCCTGTTCATGAGTCGACCATACACAGCACATCTCAGCCTCCGATACAGACGACGCAACTTTCTGTTTTATATCGCAGGGACCTGATTCATTAATAAAATGGTCGTAAGTTTAGAATATAGATCTATTATACACAGGGGCCGGACAAAATTACCAATATTACCTTGGACAATTTAATTAGATAATCACGTCCCAATATTGACATCACAAAATGCTTTTGTTCGTTAAAAACATGGCAAAACAACGAATTGGCCCAGTCCCTGTAAAGCAAGGTAACAAGCTATACCTAGCTACGGTCATTATATCAAAGTCGGACCCCGCGACATTCTGGGAGAAATAACGTTTTGTTACAGTGTGGTGGATAGTTACACGAACAAATTATATCTCCCTTGTGGCGACAGGGAGAGTGCCAGGGGAGACAACTGGGAGGGAAAGTCGGAACCTTACATAACGAGCCCACCGTATATCACCGATACACAACTCGTCAGCGTCTTGTTCGTCCAAAGATTTTATGTTGTAAATAGTTGCTGTACCCAAACAGAATCCCTGTTTTTATCGTTGTCTGATAGTTAAACAGTCACATATACAAACCTCCCGTGCTTGTAGTAAGTCTAAATGTCACGATGTAGCAGTAGGCCTACTTGCCGTGTAAGTGGTATTCATCATGGCCGATATCTTTTTCTGATATTTGCATCTAACGATTTATTTCTGGGGATAACAAAAGTGAATTAAAAAGTGGAGTGTATTTATCAACAATGACGTGTATTTTTCAACAATGACAGATATTTATTAACAATGACAGATATTTATCAACAATGACGTGTATTTATCGACACTAACGTGTAATTATCAACAATGACAGATATTTATCAACAATGACATGTATTTATCAACAATGATGTGTATTTATCATCAATGACAGATATTTATCAACACTGACGTGTATTTATCAACAATGACGTGTATTTATCAACACTGACATGTATCACTGACATGTATTTATCAACACTAACGTGTATTTATCAACAATGACAGATATCTATCAACAATGACGCGTATTTATCAACTATGACAGATATTTATCAACAATGACGTGTATTTATCGACACTAACGTGTAATTATCAACAATGACAGATATTTATCAACAATGACATGTATTTATCAACAATGACGTGTATTTATCAACACTGACATGTATCACTGACATGCATTTATCAACACTAACGTGTATTTATCAACAATGACAGATATCTATCAACAATGACGCGTATTTATCAACAATGAAAGATATTTATCAACACTGACGTGTATTTATCAACAATGACGTGTATTTATCAACACTGACATGTATCACTGACATGCATTTATCAACACTAACGTGTATTTATCAACAATGACAGATATCTATCAACAATGACGCGTATTTATCAACTATGACAGATATTTATCAACAATGACGTGTATTTATCGACACTAACGTGTAATTATCAACAATGACAGATATTTATCAACAATGACGTGGATTTATCAACAATGACATGTATTTATCAACAATGACGTGTATTTATCAACACTGACATGTATCACTGACATGCATTTATCAACACTAACGTGTATTTATCAACAATGACAGATATCTATCAACAATGACGCGTATTTATCAACAATGAAAGATATTTATCAACAATGACGTGTATTTATCAACACTGACATGTATCACTGACATGTATTTATCAACACTAACGTGTATTTATCAACAATGACAGATATCTATCAACAATGACGCGTATTTATCAACAATGACAGATATTTATCAACAATGACGTGTATTTATCATCAATGACAGATATTTATCAATAATGACATGTATTTATCAACACTGACGTGTATTTATATAATTATCAACAATGACATGCATGTATTTATCAACAATGACAGATATTTATCAACAATGACGCGTATTTATCATCAATGACAGATATTTATCAACAATGACGTGTATTTATCAACAATGACATGTATTTATCAACAATGACGTGTATTTATCAACACTGACATGTATCACTGACATGTATTTATCAACACTAACATGTATTTATCAACAATGACGCGTATTTATCAACAATGACAGCTATTTATCAACAATGACAGGTATTTATCAACAATGACGCGTATTTATCATCAATGACAGATATTTATCAACACTGACAGATATTTATCAACAATGACAGATATTTATCAACACTTACATATATTTATCAACAATGACGCGTATTTATCATCAATGACAGATATTTATCAACAATGACAGATATTTATCAACAATGACCCGTATTTATCATCAATGACAGATATTTATCAACAATGACGTGTATTTATCAACAATGACATGTATTTATCAACAATGACGTGTATTTATCAACACTGACATGTATCACTGACATGTATTTATCAACACTAACATGTATTTATCAACAATGACGCGTATTTATCAACAATGACAGCTATTTATCAACAATGACAGGTATTTATCAACAATGACGCGTATTTATCATCAATGACAGATATTTATCAACACTGACAGATATTTATCAACAATGACGCGTATTTATCATCAATGACAGATATTTATCAACAATGACGTGTTTTTATCAACAATGACATGTATTTATCAACAATGACTTGTATTTATCAACACTGACATGTATCACTGACATGTATTTATCAACACTAACATGTATTTATCAACGATGACAGATATTTATCAACAATGACAGATATTTATCAACAATGACATGTATTTATCAACACTGACATGTATTTATCAACGATGACGTGTATTTATCAACAATGACATGTATTTATCAACAATGACAGATATTTATCACCAATGACAGATATTTATCAACAATGACGTGTATTTATCAACACTAACGTGTATTTATCAACAATGACAGATATTTATCAACAATGACAGATATTTATCAACACTGACGTGTATTTATCAACAATGACAGATATTTATCAACACTGACGTGTATTTATCAACGATGACAGATATTTATCAACAATGACGCGAATTTATCAACAATGACAGATATTTATCAACAATGACGCGAATTTATCATTAATGACAGATATTTATCAACAATGACGTGTATTTATCAACACTGACATGTATTTATCAACGATGACATGTATTTATCAACACTGACATGTATTTATCAACACTAACATGTATTTATCAACAATGACAGATATTTATCAACAATGACATGTATTTATCAACAATGACGTGTATTTATCAACAATGATATGTAATTATCAACACTGACATGCATTTATCAACGATGACGTGAATTTATCAACAATGACGTGTATTTATCAACAATGATATGTAATTATCAACACTGACATGCATTTATCAACGATGACAGATATTTATCAACAATGACGCGAATTTATCATTAATGACAGATATTTATCAACAATGACGTGTATTTATCAACAATGATATGTAATTATCAACACTGACATGCATTTATCAACGATGACAGATATTTATCAACAATGACGCGAATTTATCATTAATGACAGATATTTATCAACAATGACGTGTATTTATCAACAATGATATGTAATTATCAACACTGACATGCATTTATCAACGATGACGTGAATTTATCAACAATGACGTGTATTTATCAACACTGACATGTATTTATCAACAATGACGTGTATTTATCAACAATGACAGATAATTT
Source organism: Mizuhopecten yessoensis (assembly GCF_002113885.1). Classification (NCBI taxonomy): domain Eukaryota; kingdom Metazoa; phylum Mollusca; class Bivalvia; order Pectinida; family Pectinidae; genus Mizuhopecten; species Mizuhopecten yessoensis. Next base: position 93,051 of record NW_018480013.1, on the reverse strand, counting down.
TCAACACTGACGTATGTGTATTTATCAACACTGACATGTATTTATCAACAATGACGTGTATTTATCAACAATGACGTGTATTTATCAACAATGAAATGTATTTATCAACACTGACGTGTATTTATCAACAATTACGTGTATTTATCAACACTGACGTGTATTTATCAACAATGACAGATATTTATCAACAATGACATGTATTTATCAACAATGACGTGTATTTATCGACACTAACGTGTATTTATCAACAATGACAGATATTTATCACCACTGACGTGTATCTATCAACAGTGACAGATATTTATCAACTCTAACGTGTATTTATATAATTATCAACAATGACATGTATTTATCAGCAATGACAGATATTTATCAACAATGACAGATATTTATCAACAAAGACATGTATTTATCAACGATGACATGTATTTATCAACAGATATTTATCAACAATGACGTGTATTTATCGACACTAACGTGTATTTATCAACAATGACAGATATTTATCACCACTGACGTGTATCTATCAACAGTGACAGATATTTATCAACACTAACGTGTATTTATATAATTATCAACAATGACATGTGTTTATCAACAATGACAGATATTTATCAACAATGACATGTATTTATCAACGATGACATGTATTTATCAACAATGACGTGTATTTATCAACCATGACGGGTATTTATCATCAATGACAGATATTTATCAACAATGACGTGTATTTATCAACAATGACAGATATTTATCAACACTGACATGCATTTATCAACGATGACATGTATTTATCAACAATGACGTGTGTTTATCAACGATGACGTGTATTTATCAACAATGAAATGTATTTATCAACACTGACGTGTATTTATCAACAATTACGTATATTTATCAACAATGACATGTATTTATCGACAAAGACAGATATTTATCAACACTGACGTGTATTTATCAACAATGACAGATATTTATCAACACTGACGTGTATTTATCAACAATGACAGATATTTATCAACACGGACATGTATTTATCAACACTGACGTGTATTTATATAATTATCAACAATGACATGCATGTATTTATCAACAATGACGTGTATTTATCAACAATTACGTGTATTTATCAACAATGACATGTATTTATCGACAAAGACAGATATTTATCAACACTGACGTGTATTTATCAACAATGACAGATATTTATCAACAATGACAGATATTTATCAACACGGACATGTATTTATCAACACTGACGTGTCTTTATATAATTATCAACAATGACATGCATGTATTTATCAACAATTACGTGTATTTATCAACAATGACATTTATTTATCGACAAAGACAGATATTTATCAACACTGACGAGTATTTATCAACAAAGACAGATATTTATCAACACTGACATGCATTTATCAACAATGACAGATATTTATCAACACTGACAGATATTTATCAACAATGACGTGTATTTATCGACACTAACGTGTATTTATCAACAATGACAGATATCTATCGACAATGACAGGTCTTTATCAACACTGACGTGTATTTATCAACAATGACAGATATTTATCAACACTGACGTATATTTATCAATGATGACATGTATTTATCAACACTAACATGTATTTATCATCAACGACCAGTACTCATCAACAATGCCAGGTAATCGTCGGTTTTTATACGTATTTCATACCACAGAGATATTCTCGCAAGATGATTTAATTCTCGCGGCCAGTTGTTTACGCGAACAAATGCGAAAATACATGTCTTGTCACTTTATAGTAATTTACGGTATATCTGGCATAAATTACAGTTGGTAAACTCTTATTTCTGAGCTAAAGCGACACGGTTAGGTGTCGCTTGATTTATTTGCATATGTTTGGAAAAGTATATCCTAAATTATACACAACTATATTGTAGCAAATAGAATGCTATATTAACGTAATTATTTGCTCCATTAGTTATTACTTTACTAAGCTAACAGCAAACTTTTATACATAAAAGAGTCATGTGCCTTGATCCTTGATGACGTCATAGGTGCCCAATAGAACAGTTAGACGTTGACAATGACCTAATTTACATATGGTTATAATAGCGCGCTGTGTCTAGGGGTCACGGGGTCGACAGCTGTTTGACGTTTCCTATGTACATATCGTAACAGGTAATTCAATTAATTCAAACATTTATGTCTCATTTGCATAATTAATTCCTATCATATGCAATACCTGCAAATTTGACCGTGATAAACAATGAGCCCTGTGAACAAGCTACATTTGTAAATAGCACAATAGTTAATATTTAAACACGTTTATTGTGAGATTAAAATTTTGGCGTCACAAGTATATTTTTTTAAATGCGACATCTTCGAGTCTAAATGTGACAAAAAATGGCCCAGGGATTTTCGCATTTCTTTAGGTTTCGTTTACTAGCAGTACCGATATAGTCCAACAGCCAATTTGATATCACGTATTATTCATTGGCAGAAAATCGGATCATTTCGTCATTTCCGCTGTATACTCGGAAAAATATCATGGAAATGGCCGAGCGTTGTCCGATTGCTCTAAAATCAAGGTTATCGTTTACGAAACTTATATAATTACAGACGATTCCCGATTGAGCGAAACCTAGCGGAAAAAACTGTACTAAGGCAGACAATCCAGGACATTCGATCGTTAATTAATATATTTCACCATTTGAGGTTGATATACTACGACGTTAATTAAAATTCAAAGAAAGAGCAGAGCTTAAAGGCATATATTGACTTATACAATAGTTATCTGCCTTAGGTTTCTTTTTTATTATAATTTGCATTGGTTAAAGGTAAAACTCACTGAGGGTACGACAAGTGCCTGTTTATCGTGGTTATCTCACTTCATTTCGTTATTTTTCAAATTTTATAATAAAAAATGCATTGTTTAGGATTTTAACAGATCAAAGTGACAGAACGTGCTAATCAAGTGGTTAACTAACGTGTAAGCTATCTTAAATCACCACACCTGCCGTTAAACGAATGTCCTGTGAGTTGACAAAGACGATCGTGCAAGAATTGAAAATTAACTAAGTAATATAATTATATTCTAACTTACACATTTCAAGTGTATAATTAATTAATTAACCAAATCCTTATTATCATTTGTCTAGAACTCTTTTTTGGGGAGGAGGCGCATATCACAGTAGGGTAGCATAACTCCTTAAATTTCCAGTTACATGTATATATCCTAAATTTAAATAAAATTCAATTCATTAAGGGTGGCATTTTTACCAAATATGGATCTGTTAACGAACAACCTGTAGATTAAGTACAGTATATACCACATAAGGGGTTGATATTTTACCGAAAATTTTTCTAAACTCCTAAAACGCGTAAAATTACTCTTTACGCCTCGGGCGGTTTAGGCACAAAATATACATAGCTGTAACAAATGATCAGGTCCCTGTGATTACTACAACCATGTTCGGTGACACGCCGGAGGGACAGATTTGTTTAGACTATCCTTATGTTACTTCTCTGGTTAGGTAGTGATGGCAATACCACGTTGTGTCTCGGGCTTTGCCATTCCATCCCTCTTCAGCTTCTCTATATTTTTCAATGGAAACAAGGAGGCACGGTAGTCCTGTGGTAGGACGCCGGGCTCGTTACCGAAGGACTGCGGGTTCGAGTCACGGCACGACACTGTGTTGAATGTTTGTGGGCCTATAACCACGGACAATAATTTGTGAACCGCTTTGAGACGACCTACGACCTAGGTTGTGATAAAGCGGTATTGAGAGGAGGGGTTTCGAATCTCGAGATTATCTCACAAAACATACGTTTCCAACATTTAATAAAACCATCTCAACTGTAAATATTGTTCAAATAAAAACGTTCTTGTTATTGTCCAACAACGGCCCGTAATCAATCTAATTCTCTCGTCATGTTGTGGCCATGCGTCCTGTTTAAGATCAGGACGTTTAATTAAATATTCTAAGTAGGTGTTTAAGTATACATTAGTTTGGTTCACAGAACAGCTACTGTTGCGCTGTTGATATAATTCGGTTCGCGGTATTCCTGGTGTGGCTTTGGACTACAGGCGTGTGCAGCCCCTCATTATAATACTGCTTAGGACAGGGTTATACAAGGCAGTCTGATGTATAAAATTCCTTTCTTTATATTCGCATGGCTTTGACACTTCATAGGCCAACCGAAATAACACTATAAATGTCAGCATTCGAGTGTTGACGTCAGAGTTAATATAATGATAATTTTAATAATTACATACATGTATGACAAATAACCTGACATCACGAGCATTCGTTACTTACCGCTCGGCGTGCCTGATGTGAAAGTAATTTTGAAATCTTTTATCAACTGACAATTATAGACGCTGTGATTGTGTGTTTCGTAAATTCTAGTGACTGTAACGAGAGCATATGACAACATGTCTATTCCTATTATACAGGTCACTATTATCAACATTTTGTTTGGAGAAAACTGAAATCTGTCGTCATATTATTTTGTAATATTTGTATATTACAACTAACTGATATCATAAATCAATAATCAATATGACGTCATAGTGTCAGCGAGTTGAATCATCTATACGGTATTTCTACAGTTGGTAATACCGCCTATATTAACCCTTTAACCACTGTAGACCATAATGGACTCATCCATATCAATGCATGGTAGAGTCTACTAAAGTTACATAGGGGTGAAAGGGTTAAATACTTATCTATCTCATTTACGCCGCCTATGAATAAACTTTGGACTTTGGAAAGACTTTGGACAAGTTTTAGTTTACAGTCAATAACTATGCTAGCTGGAACGTAAACCATCTCAAGAACCACGCTAGAAATTGAATTCGTCACGTTCCATTCGGCATTGTTAGTGTCTATGAATGCCAACAGATAACTGTTCGATGCTCATAAGTTACCATTTTGTTTTTAAAATTCATATAACGGATATTTGCATTCATTTTCAAAATTCAGCATCAATAATTTTGTGATTGAAGTTTGACATTTTATGACATATATTAGCTTTTTCCTTCAAACTTCAATGTACAATAATCAGTGATATATTAAATTATAACGACGTTTAAGAATAGCTGCTAGAGCTTTGGCACTATATTTAGCACAGTTATCGTTTGATAAAACAAAGTGTAGCTTTTCCTCATAACGAAAATTCATAAAACCACTATCAATTCATATAAAATGTCACGTATATCGTCAAAACCCGGACATCTAGTAGGTGTGTGCTCCTCATCCTCTACCTGGTCTACACAAAATCTGCATGTTCTGTCCATCACGGGTAGGTTTTCATACCCTTCGGTTTCGAGGCGCAGTGAAGCTACCCCACATCTAAATTTAGCGAGTGCGCTACGTTGGCCCCTAGTAAGAGGCGACTTCACAATTCATATAGTTTACACATATAAAAAAGTTTGAATTTACTGTAGGTTTGATGCTTATTTCCTCCCGTTCTGAGTTGACCCATTGGATTTCGTGAATGTTCATCATAGCTTCCTGGACCATATTACATGCTTCGATTTTGGAATATCTCATCGCATTATGAACGTTGATGAGGTTAAGTTCCTCCATTTTTTTAATCTAAAATGCCAGTTCCTTCAACTCCGGTTCGAGATTCTCCGACACCACTGAAAGACGCGACAATTGATACGTGAATCACCCATATCACGAAGCCTTTACCAGTGGTATCAGGATCCGTATTCAAGAAACTGTTCTCATGCTCAAGCTTGGATTCTGTGCTCAAACCGGCTTTCTTGTAACTCACTTAAATCATACAAAATAATAAAAAAAGTCAAATGTAAACATTGAAAACAATAGTCGGCTTTACGTCTCTAAAATAATTCCAAATCATTGAAAAAGTAAGATTTTTGTATCAGTTTATAACTGTAACAAGTAATTAGACTTGAGCACAAAAATCAATCTTGAGCATAAGAACGGTTTCATGAATACGGACCCTGAACTTGGTAGCGTCTTTAATTGTCAAACTAATCAATATTATTCAGTTTGTGAATGTCACCTCGTGTTAAGCTTATTTTAGGGAACGTTCGCTAAATGTATTCATCATATCATCAACACCAGTTCGTGAACGTCACCTCATGTTAAGCTTATTTCAGGGAACGTTCGCTTTGCATTCATCACATCATCAACGCCAGTTCGTGAACGTCACCTCATGCTACGCTTATTTCAGGGAACGTTCGCTTTGCATTCATCACATCATCAACGCCAGTTCGTGAACGTCACCTCATGTTACGCTTATTATAGGGAACGTTCGCTAAATGCATTCATCATATCATCAACGCCAGTTCGTGAACGTCACCTCATGTTAAGCTTATTTCAGGGAACGTTCACTATGCATTCATCACATCATCAACGCCAGTTCGTGAACTTCGCCTCACTTCAGTCAAACGATTTCTGGCTTGTTTTAAGCAGAGTCCGGGTTTTAAGCTATCTTTAAGATAACTAGTTTTATTTTTGGAGTTTTGCACACGGAAAACTCCCGTTTGCATTACACGATGGCCGAAGGCGGCCAGACACTTTCGAAGTATTTATATTTCGTTTCTGCACCACGTTACACCTAAATGTGGTACACAAACGAAATATCCATACTACAGTACATACTGTATATATCTGTATCGCGTTACACTTTTGTGGTACGTATGGTATATGTGCTTCGTTTTTGTCCCGTAAGTCGAAAGCGGACGGACTTATTTGAAGCCTGAATACTTCGTTTCTGTACCACAATGCTTTTTTGTGTTTTGTGTCATTTTGGGTTGACGCTGTGGAATGTTGAGGTGTGGCTTCTGTTGAGGGGTCATACAGGATACGTCTTGGTAATAAAACATAGGATAATCATATTTGTTACGATGAAAAAAGGGTTAATTTGTTTGTCCTTTAATTTTGTTACATATACCGGTACGCGTTCTTTTGTTATTTTGGTTTTAATTAAGTAACTTGCCGCGCCTCCTTCCCTTTACTTGGGCTCCCATTGAAGTTTAACAATGTACAGAAGTAAAACTAGAAAAGGAAAAGAACTATCGGCGTAGGTGACGAATATAAGCAATATTAAGGAAATGTGGATGTCGTACCTTAACTGGACTGCATAAGACGCAAATAATGCATATTGTCAACACCATTCACAGATTTAATTTTGTAAGGAGTACGGAAACCAGTTAAGCCCAACTGTTTGGTGTCAATATTCATCGCATTAAGACATATAACAAACTACGAAAAGTCAATTAAAACTTGACTTATTGGTACTCGTGACAACTGCTGGTTAATAACAACAAAATAACCATTAACTTAACGACTACATTAATCAATTGGAAACCCTGTGTGAGTGGGTCCTGTAGTGCTACCGTCAAATTGCAATACGTAAGGGACACAAACGAACGCAATAACACAAAATTTTAACTCAGAATGCTTCGTTTGTGTACCACACAAAAGTGTACCTTGGTACAAAAACGAAGTATAAATGCTACAAATGTGCCTGGTCGCCTTCTGTCGTCGTAGTATTAGGACTCAAATGGTCACACACAGACAATAAAAACAAAAAGGCTATTAAATCAGCAGGCCACTGTAGTGTGCAGACAGTGCTCCGCGTGCGGCGGTATCGCTGACGTCACAGGCTTACCTATCCGAGTATGATTAATATCGCATGTCGTTAGCTACATGTCCGAACAAAGCGTGTAACTATTATGATATTAGCTCTTCTCGGTTTTCGTAGTTGGTTTTAGTCAACGTTTCTTGTCCTACACTTCGGTTGTCAAAACTTCAAAGAAATCGGGCTCCTTTTTTATATGACATTTTCCTGGACCATTACTTCAAACACAACGCTTCAAGTGTGAGAAAGACTCTGATGTATCGAGGCTGTGGTTGTGTTTATGTCTTAACTAGGTAGACTTGTTAAAACAGATTTGTCAAATCGGGTAAAAACTCCCAGGTTATACAGGTATCTTTACATGTAAATAGAGGTTATATGTAGATACAATACACGTTTATTTCTTACATTTAGTTTCATGCTTAAAGTAGTTGTTTTCTTTCTTTATTCCAACTAAATTAGTATTTGACAAGATTTAGCGCGAATCAAAAATAAATTGAGACATGATTTAAGTTCTTTTTCAGTTTTTCTTAGTTTTAAGAAAATATATGTATCGGTAAACTCGTTCGTAAAACGTATTTCATCGAAAACGCATGACAAAATTAACACCAATGAAACTGCATATAAAAACGTATCATTTGAAAAAAAAAGACAAATATCAGCTAAAAATTCATCGTAAAAGCAACGGCCGTTCAATCTATGATTTTAATAAAAATGGCTTAATGATGGTCTTTCTCAGATCTGAGTAAACACTTATATCGTCTACAGTTGTATGGACGGAGTTATATTCAAAGACAAGACACTTAAAAACAGTCAACCTTAAAGTTACTTTGGAAAACATATTTATTTTTCACTTATTTTGTTTTATCTATTTATTTTTAGATTTGAGTAATTATAAAAAGACGTCGACCCATTAAGCTCACTATGCTTTTTTCCTGATGGTTGAAGCTTGGTTCGATGTTACATCAATCACAGGAAAAAATGTGTGTGAAGTTCCGTGTAGTTATGTAAAACTATCTGTAGCTGTCCGTCAGTCCGTTCATCAAAGACACAATTTAATGGATTATTGATAAAAACTGTTCTTAATTACAGGAAGCAACGTTTAAAAAATAAATTTCTGTTTACCTGTAAAAGGCATGCTGGCCTATAACATGCATGTATATTTACCTGTAAAATACATGTCTGCTTACCTGTAAAAGACATGTTTATTTACCTGTAAAATACATATCTTTACCTGTAAAATACATATCTTCTTACCCGCAAAAGACATGCTTATTTACCTGTAAAATACATGTCTGCCGACCTGTAAAAGGCATGTTTATTTACCTGTAAAATACATATCTTTACCTGTAAAATACATATCTTTACCTGTAAAATACATATCTTCTTACCCGTAAAAGACATATTTGTCTACCTGTAAAAATACATGTCAACATGTAGAACCGACGATAACACAGCGATCATTCAGACCGACTATCAGATAGCACAGCAATCAGTCGAACTCATGGTAACCTAGATACCAGTCAGACCGACGGTACCACAGCAATCAGTCGGACTCACGGTAACCTAGATACCAGTCAGACCGACGGTAACACAGCAATCAGTCGGACTCACGGTAACCTAGACACCAGTCAGACCGACGGTAACACAGCAATCAGTGGGACCGACGATAACACAGCGATCATTCAGACCGACTATCAGATAGCACAGCAATCAGTCGAACTCACGGTAACCTAGATACCAGTCAGACCGACGGTAACACAGCATTCAGTGGGACCGACGATAACACAGCGATCATTCAGACCGGCTATCAGATAGCACAGCAATCAGTCGAACTCATGGTAACCTAGATACCAGTCAGACCGACGGTACCCCAGCAATCAGTCGGACTCACGGTAACCTAGACACCAGTCAGACCGACGGTAACACAGCATTCAGTGGGACCGACGATAACACAGCGATCACTCAGACCGACTATCAGACAGCACAGCAATCAGTCGAACTCACGGTAACCTAGATACCAGTCAGACCGCCGGTAACACAGCAATCAGTCGGACTGACGATAACACAGCAATCAGCCGAACCGCCGGTAACACAACAATCGGTCGGACCGACGGTAACACAGCAATCAGTAGGACTGATGGTAACACAGCAATCAGTCGGACTGACGGTATCACAGCAATCAGCCGAACCGCCGGTAACACAACAATAGGTCGGACCGACGGTACCACAGCAATCAGTCGGAGTCACGGTAACCTAGATACCAGTCAGACCGTCGGTAACAAAGCAATCAGTCGGACTCACGGTAACCTAGGCACCAGTCAGACCGACGGTAACACAGCAATCAGTCGGACCGACTGTAACACAGCAATCAGTCGGACCGATGGTAACACAGCAATCAGTCGGACTGACGGCAACACAGCAATCAGCCGGACTGACGGTAACACAGCAATCAGTCGGACAGACGGTAACACAGCAATCAGCCGAACCGCCGGTAACACAACAATAGGTCGGACCGACGGTACCACAGCAATCAGTCGGAGTCACGGTAACCTAGATACCAGTCAGACCGTCGGTAACAAAGCAATCAGTCGGACTCACGGTAACCTAGAGACCAGTCAGACCGACGGTAACACAGCAATCAGTCGGACTGATGGTAACACAGCAATCAGCCGAACCGACGGCAACACAGCAATCAGTCGGACTCACGGTAACCTAGATCCCAGTCAGACCGACGGTAACACAGCAATCAGTCGGACCGATGGTAACACAGCAATCAGTCGGACTGACGGTATCACAGCAATCAGCCGAACCGCCGGTAACACAACAATCGGTCGGACCGACGGTAACACAGCAATCAGTAGGACTGATGGTAACACAGCAATCAGTCGGACTGACGGAAACACAGCAATCAGTCGGACCGACGGTAACACAACAGTCTGTCGGACTGACAGTAACACAGCAATCAGTCGGACTGACGGTATCACAGCAATCAGCCGAACCGCCGGTAACACAACAAGAGGTCGGACCGACGGTAACACAGCAATCAGTCGGACCGACGGTAACAAAGCAATCAGCCGGACTGACGGTAACCTAGATACCAGTCGGACCGACGGTAACACAGCAATCAGTCGGGCTGACGGTAACACAGCAATCAGCCGAACCGCCGGTAACACAACAATAGGTCGGACCGACGGTAACACAGCAATCAGTCGGACTGATGGTAACACAGCAATCAGTCGGACTGACGGTAACACAGCAATCAGTCGGACTGACGGTAACACAGTCCGTTCAATCTTTGAAATACACAATTCAACCAATTAAAAGTCTTCACTAACAATACAGTATTCGACCATACAAAGTATCCATCCCCGTGAAATACACCCTTCAGCCCACAATACACGTTCATCGAGGGAGATATTTAAAATAAGAACATGGGGTCATGTAATACAAGTGTATATTTACAGAGAGTGTGAATTTTTGGACATTTCGCCGCGAGCGCTGTAGATAATTGATAACCAACAGTTGTTTCTGGCCTGTTCCTTTGTTACCGGTTATGTTTTGTTTGATAAATGATCTAAACATGTCCACAGCATTAGCACGAGCAAACACCAGTACAGATAGCGAGCTGCACTCTTTACTGAGTTCAGCAACGTCGAGCGTAATCAGTGGCGCGATGGGTTTCCGTCCGCACTTAGGAACGGAGGGACCCGGAGATACTAGACTTGCCCCCGTCTCTAGAATATTAAACTGTTAAGAAAAAAAATAACTGAGAAAGTGTTTATCACTTAGATGTCTGGTCCTAAGTTCGAAACTAGGGGGAGATAAACTAGTAGTAAAATGCAGCCGAGAAATTCTTCATAAAAAGTTAGGGGCTGGTAGCCAGCTGTCTACGGAGACACGTGTAAGTCAAGATCCGGCGGTTTCTAAAGGTGCCCTATATATAGTACACAGAGGACCCTCGTGATTACCCGGGCCACGTCCCGAGACTTCTCGACGACAGCCAAAGGAACATGAGGGACCTACAAGTGTATGTTATTCCCCTGGCCAAGTCTCGAGACCCCGAAGGTTGTATCTCCGGGTCCCTCCGCTCCCAAATGCGGACGGAAACCCACCAGCTTCTGATCTCGCTCGACGTTGCCGAACTATTGAGAGGGTCCTCATGTTCATGTTCCTTTGGCTGTTGTACTATCCCCCCACCCCCGAGAAGTCTCGTCGAAGCGGAATGACACGAGAACCCTGATACATAGAGATCCACAAACACATTTTAAATGTGTATTTGACATTATTTACTCCGACATAACATTTTAAAACTTACACTGGTCCGACTATACCAATTATGAAAATAATAAAATGTACCAATATCTTTTGTAAGAAATAACATTGCTTGCCGAACATTTTTCAGGTTTTAATGCTCAATACATAAAGAATATTATATAGAAGTGATTGTTGGTAAACAGGAGATAAAAAAAAAGTTAAAAAAAGGATGACGTCAGTCGAATTAAAAGTAGTCAATCTTATTGATTACACAGTACACAGATAAAGAGATTACCATATATTTTGTTAACATTTCGGAACTTAAAATAATTATTTCATAGCACAATTAATCCAATTTTGAAATATTTTCTTTTCATTAGCTACGAATTCGAGGAACGATTTAATATAAGGAGACCAGTCTGACGTTAGCCGCCGTTCTGTACCTGTGTTAGGTATATATATATATATTGGCCAGGTGTGTACTTCACGTGTACATAGATTATAGCCTGACAGAGTAGCACACCTACCTATCCATTACCATGCTTTGTTGTGTACCGCATGCACAACTTATTCCATTATTATGTTTATATATGTTTCCCGCCTTTTATATATATTCCACATGTTTTTTTCTGATGCAGAGTAACAGCTGCATGTACATGTACCTCGAACCATTTTCAAATATTTTAATAACCTTTCCGTTGTTTTAGTTTAAATATAGCAATGATATTAGTTTTATTAAAAAAAACAATGACGAAAATTCACATTGTCATTCTGTTCTTCAGAAGAATTTAGATATTCAGATATTAGATATTTATATCAAATGTGTTTGACAAAAAAAAAACCGTAAAGCCTTTCACTTAGAAAACGACACATGGGTATTTTTCAATTTTGCTAAAAACTATGGTAGCCTTGGTACTTACTGAGTGACAGATTCAGTTTTTTTTTTTTTATTAAAATGGCTTCCTGCTTTTCCTAAAACTGGGTTTAATCAATGGTCCAAGTGCCGTGTCGCTTCATTGCCGATGATTTACAATACGACCAGCCTTCCATTGGTATAGGCAATAGCTCCGCCTGCTCCGATGACAAATAGAACTGAAACGTGGCCCCGAGGGCCTGGTAAATCAGAACAAGGAAGTCAGACGGCAAGGTCATGCATCAAGGTCAAATGAGGTCGCAAAAAGTACCAGTAAATCAAAACCGGCATTAGTTTTAGGAAGGTAGAATATGTGGTGGTGTGCCATGAAATCAGAAAAGCTTAAGGGTGTATGCTACCTAACTGAGACATGGAGACTTAAGGGTGTATGCTACCTTACTGAGTCATGGGGACTTAAGGGTGTATGCTAACTTACTGAGACAAGGGGACTTAAGGGTATATGCTACCTTACTGAGACATAGGGACTTAAGGGTGTATGCTACCATACTGAGTCATGGGGACTTAAGGGTGTATGCTAACCTCCTGAGATATGGGGACTTAAGCATGCTACCTTACTGAGACATGGGGACTTAAGGGTGTATGCTACCTTACTGAAACACGGGAACTTAAGGGTGTATGCTAACTTACTGAGACAAGGGGACTTAAGGGTATATGCTACCTTACTGAGACATAGGGACTTAAGGGTGTATGCTACCATACTGAGACATGGGGACTTAAGGGTGTATGCTAACTTACTGAGACACGGGGACTTAAGGGTGTATGCTAACTTACTGAGACATGGGGACTTAAGGATGTTTGCTACCTTACTGAGACATGGGGACTTAAGGGTGTATGCTACCTTACTGAGACATGGGGACTTAAGGATGTGTGCTACCTTACTGAGACATGGGGACTTAAGGGTGCATCCTCCCTTACTGAGACATGGGAACTTAAGGGAATATGCTACCTTACTGAGACACGGGCACTTAAGGGTGTGTGCTACCTTACTGAAACACGGGAACTTAAGGGTGTATGCTAACTTACCGAGACATGGGGACTTAAGGATGTATGCTACCTGTGACATGTACCTAAGGGTGCATGCCAACTTACTGAGACATGGGAACTTAAGGGAATATGCTACCTTACTGAGACACGGGCATTTAAGGGTGTATGCTACCTTACTGAAACACGGGAACTTAAGGGTGCATGCCAACTTACTGAGACATGGGAACTTAAGGGTATATGCTACCTTACTGAGACACGGGGACTTAAGGCTGTATGCTACCTTACTGAGACACGGGCACTTAAGGGTGTATGCTACCTTACTGAGGCATGGGGGCTTAAGGGTGTATGCTACCTTACTGAGGCATGGGGGCTTAAGGGTGTATGCTACCTTACTGAAACACGGGAACTTAAGGGTGTATGCTAACTTACTGAGACATGGGGACTTAAGGGTGTATTCTTCTTTACTGAGACACGGGGACTTAAGGGTGCATGCTACCTTACTGAGACATGGGAACTTAAGGGTATATGCTACCTTACTAAGACACGGGGACTTAAGGGTGTATGCTATCTTACTGAGCCACGGTGACTAAGGGTGTACGCTACCTTACTGAGACACGGGTACTTAAGGGTGTATGCTACCTTACTGAGTCATGGGGACTTAAGGGTATATGCTACCTTACTGAGACACGGGGACTTAAGGGGGTATGCTACCTTACTGAGACACGGGGACTTAAGGGTGTATGCTATCTTACTGAGACACGGTGACTAAGGGTGTACGCTACCTTACTGAGACACGGGGACTTAAGGGTGTATGCTACCTTACTGAGACACGGGGACTTAAGGGTGTATGCTACCTTATTGAGACACGGGGACTAAAAGGTGTATGCTAACTTACTGAGACATGGGGACTTAAGGGTGCATGCTAACTTACTGAGACATGGGGACTTAAGGATGTTTGCTACCTTACTGAGACACGGGGACTTAAGGGTGCATGCTACCTTACTGAGACACGTGGAGTTAAGGGTGCATGCTACCTTACTGAGACACGGGGACTTAAGGGTACATGCTACCTTACTGAGACACGGGGACTAAGGGTGTATGCTACCTTACTGAGACACGGGGACTTAAGGGTGCATGCTACCTTACTGAGACACGGGGACTAAGGGTGTCTGCTACCTTACTGAGACACGGGGATTTAAGGGTGCATGCTACCTTACTGAGACACGGGGACTTAAGGGTGCATGCTACCTTACTGAGACACGGGGACTTAAGGGTGAATGCTACCTTACTGAGACATGGGGACTTAAGGGTGTATGCTTCTTTACTGAGACACGGGGACTTAAGGGTGCATGCTACCTTACTGAGACATGGGGACTTAAGGGTGCATGCTACCTTACTGAGACATTGAGACTTAAGGGTGTATGCTACCTTACTGAGACACGGGGACTTAAGGATGTATGCTACCTGTGACATGTACCTCCTTCAAAGAGTAGAATCTATTGTTAGGTGGCAGATATCCTCAAATATGTTTTCATGTTGCACTGAATTAAAATAAACACTGATTAGATACATTTTGAAAAGCTACCCATCTGAAGACAAGAAACATAAACAGATATTGTCCTCAGAACTCAGTTATAAATTAGCCAACAACTGTGTCCATGATGCATTGTGGCGTTCGGGTGCGTTAATGAGCCTACGAACACTATTAAGTGGTCGTAACGACAGAGGTTAGGAGGACTGTTATATATAGTGCTATAACAGACAGGTTGATGGAGTTACTTGTGTAACCACACAGGCGACCCACGCATTCACCATCATGTTGGATAACCTGTTAATCTGAAACTCGCATCAGGCCTGACACAGTGTATGTTGAACTTCTGTCTGTCTGTAACACTGGGACAGGAAAGAAGATTAACTATTTTCCCCATGACACCGTGTATGATAACGTGGATACTGTCGAAGTCAGTACAGATATTGTGGAATAACAATACATGCAGGCACGCACACACGTGGAGGTATTAAGACAGGTGACATATGATCAGTAGCTTGCGTCTGATAAGACAGCTCTTGCACTATCTTCACATTGCATTGATTTTATTTGCACGAGAAAACCCGCCGATTATTCTATCTGGATGGCCCTGTACCAAATGCAATATATTTATATTTGTTATTATTATTAAAAAAAACAATTATCAGAATAATACGACCTTAAAATTATGAATATTTTGTGTCCGGTCTGTGATATAGATGTCTACATTTCAAATATGTGCCACAAATGACAATACGTGACGGTATTTTACGAGTCTGGTAGTGTAGAACGTTCACATTAATGTAGAATACATCATTGGTTCACATTAATTATCCTCTTTATCGGTTTTCGTCTGTGGTACTGTAAGAGTACATACAAACAATCAAATGCTTCAAACACAAACATCTTGTTTTACATGTGAACTGATTTGACAAATCTCTGTCTCAGTTTTTATTATTTTAATAAATTATGTACATGTAATTACCTTGTAAAATTGAAGCTTTTTAATGAGGCTATAACTCATATCTGGTTACTTATCAATTTCGTCAGGTGAACAACATCGACAGCTTTATACTGAAATATTTCAGAACTACTTTTCACCTTGCATTAAGAAACAAACAACTTTCTGCTGAATTTTGTTTGTGGCTGCTATTCACCCTTCAAGTGCATGTTATTTAAATACATTTTGGACGTTGAAGAAAATAACCCCGATTTAATGATCTGGTATTTTGTTTACGATAATCTAACAAGGCTTCCGATTCTCTTATTGAGGTAGATTTTCCCGCCACGCGTCATACTTGGTAATTAATTTATTCGCATCATCATCTGACAGTTATAGTACCTGCATGAACAACATACTGTCATATTTATGTCCTAAACACTGACACTCTGTGTAAGGCCTGTTAAACTATACACTGACTCTCAGTGTAAGGCCTGTTAAACTAAACACTGACACTCTGTGTAAGGCCTGTTAAACTATACACTGACTCTCAGTGTAAGGCCTGTTTAACTAAACATTGACAGACAGTGTAATGTCTGTTAAACTAAACACTGACAGTCAGTGTAAGGCCTGTTAAACTTAACACTGACAGACAGTGTAAGGCCTATTAAACTAAACACTGACAGGCAGTGTAATGTCTGTTAGACTAAACACTGACAGGCAGTGTAATGTCTGTTAGACTAAACACTGACAGGCAGTGTAATGTCTGTTAGACTAAACACTGACAGTCAGTGTAAGGCCGGTTAAGCTTAACACTGACAGAAAGTGTAAGGCCTGTTAAGCTATACACTGACTCTCAGTGTAATGCCTGTTAAACTAAACACTTACACTCTGTGTAAGGTCCGTTAAACTAAACATTGAAAGACCGTGTTATGTCTGTTAACCTAAACACTGACAGACGGTGTAAGGTCTGTTAAAATAAACACTGACACTCAGTGTAAGGTCTGTTAAACTTAACACTGATACTCAGTGTAAGGTCTGTTAAACTAAACACTGACACTTAGTGTAAGGTCTGTTAAACTAAACACTGACAGACAGTGTAAGGGTTGTTAAACTAAACACTGACACTTAGTGTAAGGACTGTTAACCTATACACTGACTCTCAGTGTAAGGCCTGTTAAACTTAACACTGACAGACAGTGTAAGGCCTGTTAAACTAAACACTGACACTCTGTGTAAGGTCTGTTAAACTAAACACTGACAAACAGTGTAAGGGTTGTTAAACTAAACATTGACACTTAGTGTAAGGACTGTTAAACTAAACATTGACACTCAGTGTAAGGTCTGTTAAACTAAACATTGACACTCAGTGTAAGGTCTGTTAAACTAAACACTGACACTCAGTGTAATGTCTGTTAAACTAAACACTGACACTTAGTGTAAGGACTGTTAAACTTAACACTGACACTCAGTGTAAGGTCTGTTAAACTTAACACTGACAGACAGTGTAATGGTTGTTAAACTAAACACTGACACTCAGTGTAAGGTCTGTTAAACTTAACACTGACAGACAGTGTAAGGCCTGTTAAACTAAACACTGACAGACAGTGTAAGGGTTGTTAAACTAAACACTGACACTTAGTGTAAGGCCTGTTAAACTAAACACTGACACTCTGTGTAAGGTCTGTTAAACTAAACATTGACAGACAGTGTAAGGTCTGTTAAACTAAACACTGGCAGACAGTGTAAGGGTTGTTAAACTAAACATTGACACTTAGTGTAAGGTCTGTTAAACTAAACACTGACACTCAGTGTAAGGTCTGGGTCTGTTAAACTAGACACTGCCAGTTCGTGTAAGGTCTGTGTCTGTTTAACTAAACACTGACACTCAGTGTAAGGTCTGTTAAACTAAACACTGACACTCAGTGTAAGGTCTGGGTCTGTTTAACTAAATACTGTATTTAGGCAGAGTACTGATGATTTGTAGTTTTGACATCTTGTTACAATAAAACACGATGCCACCAGGGACTAGGGCGCTGTTTGTGTTGTTGTTTAGTATACAATTTGACATCATAGGTATCCTAAGGAAGCCGGTACGGGCCACCAAGAAAACAAATGTTATGTCGTTATTACGATGTACTTACATGTAGCTCTCTCGTCATAACGACGTATACATGTCTTAATTAGAGCAGCTGTACATGTATAGTATAACGTACTAACAGCTAAAAGACAACAACATATTTTATAGTGGATTATTTACGGTGGCCGCTGACTTGTGCGATTTGGTGGTTTTAATCGTCTTTTCGTCCCGAAAAAACGATATTTAGTAACTTCTAATGATCGTTGTTTCGTCTTTGGGGAAAAAACCCATGAGAAACAATGACTATACATAAACTTGCTGAATCTAAAGCAACGTAAACATCAAAAGCAAACAAAAATAGATCAAGTTACTTGACAGTATCATTTTAATTTACGTTTTTCATTTGCTGCTCGACTGTACGTGAAATAGGCAGTGATAGGCTATATATATATATAGGTACGTGCACGCACGGCTCTGGGTGGATGTGATTACTTCCGGTCACGCATGCGTTTTTGTGCAGAACCCGGGAGAATCGAAAGCAGAAGATTTAACACTGACAGCCACGATCACGTAATGTATTTTTTTATAATACAAGAAATAAAAGAGCATGATTATCGGAATGTAAGTTAGTCATTTAAACAAGGGCTAGAAACACAACGGGCGAGTTGCCCTCTTTCGGTTTCCTTAACTTTTTTTAGGCGAATCGATTAAATCAGTCACATATTTTTAACTCAGTTTCTCCACCAAAATAAAAAAAAAAAGAAGATTTATGAGGTTGCTTCAAGTGTAACTCACTGTAAGTCTGTATCGATCAACATCTACTGCTGTTCTAGTTTCTAGTAGTAGGCTAGTAGCCTTGCTCAAGTGCGACATTTTCAGCCATCATCATCAGATGGTGGTTACGTAATCTTCAAATCACCCTTTGTCCGACTGATCCGTCCGTCGTTCCGTCCGTCTTTAAACAAGTGTTAGTGCTATTTCTCAGAAAGAAGTACAGGAATCTTCCTCAAATTTCACATGCAGGTTGCCCATGGTCCTTAGTTACACATATACAATTTCGGAACTGATCGGAAAATAAAGATGGCCGACTGGTGGCCATCTTGAATTTTGAGAGTTAACGTTTTTCGCGCTATATCTCAGAAAAAAACTGGAGGGATCTTTCTCAAATTTGGTATGAAGGTTCCTAATAGCCCGTTAATTCTTATGCATATTGCATTTTATGACTGATCGAAAAAACAACTGGTCGGATGTACAAGATTCTCGTTTAGAATTTCCAAAAGGGAACTGGGTAGTATGTAGTACGTGTAAGGAAAATGAAAAGCAAAGAAGGTAAAAGATGATTGTTTGTATAATAAATTTTATTATTTTACAACAATTATGAAACAAGTTATTACAACTTATATCAATCACTCTTGTTGGCCATGACGTTAGGGTGCTAAGAGTCTTTATGTGGGAAGAAACCAGAGTTTCAAGAGAAACCCACGTGATCGGGCAGGTGACCCATACCTTCTCGCGTCCAATCCGGGCTGCCTTGGTGAAAGGCGAGTGCGATATCCACTGTGCCACCCGACCTCCCATCGTTTGTAGATCTGACAAAGATGCTATCATGGTGGGCGTCGAGATCCTTGTAGGATATCTTGTTACTTTTAAGAGGGCTAGCTAAGTAAGTGTTCAATTGCTTAAGCTGTTGTCACCTCGTAACCATTAGGTCTGTATACATAGTTACCTTATGCATGTACAGATGTTAAGTTCATATTTGGCCCATAAAGTACATCAAAAGCATGTTTTGTCCTTAGGATGACATGTCGTGACGTAATGATCGTAGAACAGGAAAGTTTGGATAGGAATATAGAGTGAACAGTGATAAACCAATGTTAAATGTGGCCATTTAATTATAAACACACTGTGCTGATGTGTCAATAATTTTACCCAATTGACACCAGGCCTTGGTGGATTTTTCTAAATTAACGACGAAAAAAGAGCAGCTTTTTTTTCTTTCCTGTCTCCTTTTCGGTGATGTCTCTCATATGAAAAGCATCCGTCTTCACATGAGGGGATGTGACATCATTAACTCATTCACCCTGAAGACACTTTTGAACTCCTCCAGATCAAAGGTTGGAATAGTTCATTAAGAAATTTCAGGGGTAAATGAGTTAATAAAAAAATGATGTGGTGTTGATTTGTACTTGTTTGTTTTCAATAGTCTTACCGTTATCATGCCTTAACCCTTTCACCCCTATGTAACTTCAGTAGACTCTACCATGCATTGATCTGGATGAGTCCATTATGGTTTACAGTGGTGACAGGGTTAAGAAGTACTCATTCCAGTTACAACCTGTAATGCCATTTTCCGCTTTTGTTTTTGTGTTGTTTTACATCATGCTAAACTTAAGCTATACAGGGCCTGTTTCTTTGGTTACAGCATGTGAGCTGCCCTGTGAAGAGTTTCAGTGTGCCAATTGTCGCTGTATCCCGCATTCCTGGACATGTGACCATAACAATGACTGTGGGGACCACTCGGACGAGTTCTCTAATTGTAGTAAGTAGGTCAAGGTCATCGTAATTATGTTACAACTCGGACGAGTTCTCTAATTGTAGTAAGTAGGTCAAGGTCATCGTAATTATGTTACAAGTAGGACGAGTTCTCTAATTGTAGTAAGTAGGTCAAGGTCATCGTAATTATGTTACAAGTAGGACGAGTTCTCTAATTGTAGTTAGTAGGTCAAAGTCATCGTAATTATGTTACAAGTATAGGGCGAGGTCATACATTTAATTCACATGAATATATTTTATTCAGGAACTGCAATTTTCATATTTCAATGTTATATTAAGTATAGTAAGTAGGTCAAGGTCATTTGTTTTTTTTATATTATTATGTATGTAAAAACTATCTTTAGAGATTAGAGAGTACTAACTCAGAATTCACTGTATGCAAATTTTATATGTATCAAAGGTCAAGTTTTAGGGTCATGGAACTGATTCAAAGTCATCAAAATAAAATGTGATCACTTAAGCTTGTGTTGTCAGTTCACTAGTCTTTTCCGATACCATCAAAGGCCACTGGCATATCTTAAAATCCTGTTACCTACAACTGCCAAATTGTGTATATGCATGGGAACCTCATGTTTTGGCATTAACTAAATGTTGGCCTTCTGTTCCATTTCATACTGAGTTACTATAAGCTAACTGTAGACAACTTCTGGATCCATATATGTCCACATTTTATGTTGAGGTACCTCTAGTATGGCAGTGTTTCACCTACTTAAATCAGATCTCTTACCCTTCATACTCTTGGGTCTGGCCCCTCTCTTGAAGACTTAGTCCTTGGATCATAACTTTGAAACTGCGGAGATTCCAAATCAATATATACATTAGTTGGCATTAAGAGATGAACGCAATCATGCTACCACAACTGGCCTGGGGGCCAGGCTCTATCCCCGGGACCAGGCTCTATCCCCGGGACCAGGCTCTATCCCCGGAACCAGGCTCTATCCCCGGAACCAGGCTCTATCCCCGGAACCAGGCTCTATCCCCAGGACCAGGCTCTATCCCCAGAACCAGGCTCTATCCACAGGACCAGGCTCTATCCCCGGGGAGCAGGCTCTATCCCCGGGACCAGGCTCTATCCCCGGGACCAGGCTCTATCCCCGGAACCAGGCTCTATCCCCGGAACCAGGCTCTATCCCCGGGACCAGGCTCTATCCCCGGAACCAGGCTCTATCCCCGGAACCAGGCTCTATCCCCGGAACCAGGCTCTATCCCCGGGACCAGGCTCTATCCCCGGGACCAGGCTTTATCCCCGGGATCGTATTTGCCATACCACTTTTATGAGAATATTTTGCCATGATTTCTTAAATGTTCAGGAGATCAGCAACACAGGCCTGTTAGGCCTTTTGCATTATTTTGTCCCCATTTAGATAAAAAATCCAGAAGAAAAGGCCTGTTCACTGTGTTACACCAGTAATCTCAAGTTTATGTCATAACAGAAACACATGTCACTAGTGTATCACTCAGGAAATATAATGTCTCATTAATATGCAAAGGTAATCAGTACTGATGAATATTAATGAGTTTTCTACAATCACAGGTGACCTTTGACCTTTCTGTGACAATATTATTCTGCACTTCCCTGCCAGTGGACAAAGTTATATTGCTTAAAGACTAGTCTGGTGCAGACAACAAAATCTTGTAATATGTAATAAATTTTCTCCTTTTGTCAATTTGACATTCCAATCATTTCTGAATTCGCAGATGTCATGATATATAAGGAATCTGTTTTACATTTTGGCAAGTTAAGTATAGTAAGATATTTTGTAAATTATCTTATTCCTTAAGCTGACAAATACTTCAAGGGTTATCTATATATATACAGTAGAGTAGTGCTAATTGAAGCACACATTTGGCATGGTTCCAGGGTTAGGAAAATTCCATTTTTAATAAATTTATTTACACATTTTTCAAATTAGTGTTATTTAGTCCTGTTCTGGTTCCTTCAGTTTTTTTTTTGAAAGATCATATTTGCCTATAGTTTCTTATTTGTCAGTGAATGTTTGTCCCACACAATCAATCTCCTTTAGTCCTTTATAAACACTAAAGATGCATATTTCAAAATAAGTTTGATTCTGATCCTAAAACCGCTAATTCTTGGATTAAGTCTTTAATCCAGAGGAGTGGGGTCTGCCTAGTAGAAATTTTGATTGTAAATTTCCCAGATCATTTTATCCCGAGGAGCGGGGTCTGCCTAATACAAATTTTGATTGTAAATTTCCCAGATCATTTTATCCAGAGGAGTGGGGTCTGCCTAGTAGAACTTTTGATTGCAAAATTTCCCAGACCATTTTATCCAGAGGAGTGGGGTCTGCCTAATAAAACTTTTGATTGTAAATTTCCCAGATCATTTTTTCCAGAGGAGTGGGGTCTGCCTAATAGAAATTTTAATTGTAAATTTCCCAGATCATTTTATCCAGAGGAGTGGGGTCTGCCTAATAGAAATTTTGATTCAGTTTGTGCTCCTATTCCAAGTTTTATATCCCCCGCAAGGAAGTTGGAGGGAGGAGTACATTGGAATCATCCCGTTTGACCATCTGGTCATCTGACCGCTTGACCGTCTGTCTGGAATATTGTGTCAAGCGTATCCTAAACTGAAGCGACTCAAACTTAGCATACTATACTTCCTTGTGATATGATGTTGTGACCTTTCGCTCATTGTTAAATTTGGACAAAATTTCTTGGAGTTATGCCCCTTCTGTATAACTTCTCATCCCAAATATTGTGTCACGTGTATCTTATCAAGTACTGACGGGATTTCTCTCAAACTAGGCATAATGCTTTTCTATTATGTAATGTTGTACCCTTTTGCAAGTCGTGAAATTTGGACAAAAATTCTTAAAGTTATGCCCTTTAGCATATGTTTTTTTTCATGAAAGTTATAATTGTCAAGGGGCGTATCATTAATACTGTTTCACCTGTTATAATCAGACTTGGTATGCAAGTACATCTTGGGTTGGTGGAGTAGCAAGTCAAAAAAGTAGGTCACTGTGACCTATGCTTTGACCTTTGACCTTAACTTTTGAAAAAGTTTTCCAGGGCATATTTCTATGCTTATTTCACCTGGTACAACCAGATTTGGTATGCAAGTAGATTTTGGGAGTAATCAGGTTACCTGTGATAACAAATTCTATATTTACCTGTTTACAGTGTTCAAGGTGTGCACAAGTAACAGGTTACCTGTACTAACGAGTTCTATATTTGCTTGTTAACAGCGTACAAGGTGTGCTCCAGTAATAGTTTACCTGTACTAACGAGTTCTATATTTACCTGTTTACAGTATACAAGGCATGCTCCAGTAATCAGTTTACCTGTGATAACGAGTTCTATATTTACCTGTTTACAGCGTACAAGGTGTGCTCCAGTAATCAGTTTACCTGTGATAACGAGTTCTATATTTACCTGTTAACAGTGTACAAGGCGTGCTCCAGTCATCAGTTTACCTGTGCTAACGAGTTCTATATTTACCTGTTGATAGCATATACGGCGTGCTGTAGTTACCAGTTTACCTATGCTAACGAGTTCTATACTACCTGTTTACAGTGTACAAGGCGTGCTCCAGTCATCAGTTTACCTGTGCTAACGAGTTCTATATTTACCCGTTGATAGCATATACGGCGTGCTGTAGTTACCAGTTTACCTATGCTAACGAGTTCTATACTACCTGTTTACAGCATACAACGCGTGCTCCAGTAATCAGTTTACCTGTGCTAACGAGTTCTATATTTACCTGTTTACAGCGTACAAGGTGTGCTCCAGTAATCAGGTTACCTGTGATAACGAGTTCTATATTTACCTGTTTACAGCATACAAGGCGTGCTCCAGCAATCAGTTTACCTGTGATAATAAGAAGTGTGTCGACCAGGAGTGGGTATGTGACAGAAACAATGACTGTGGTGACAACTCAGACGAGAATGGATGTGGTCAGTATAATGAAGTGTCGTTATAGAGAGGGTCACATTTAAGGCTTTAATTTACCCTAAAACCTTGTTATTTTATTGTTACAATTATTGAACATTTTGGATAAGCATTACATCGTTATATAGAATATTTTAATTCAAGCATCAGAAAAGTTTCATGGATGTTGTAATGACATCTATTTGGCACTGTGAAATTTGGCGTGTTTCATAACTGGGTTTACCAATGTGTGAGACTTTTCGGCGTTGCAGCGTAACTTCGTTCCAGATGCTAATATAAGATTTACCTTTGTATCCAATAAATCCTGGCTTTCCTTTCTCTGGTTACTAAAACATCTGGGTTGTTCATCTATTCAATTCAATACCCTAAAATTGTAGAAACCCCCCCACAATTTTGAAGATATAAATTAGAGTTTTAATCTGTAATCACTTAATTACCAAGTTATGTTATCATTCAAGCTAATTATTGACCAAATTCACTGTTTCTTTCATAAATGATATTTGACATGTTTCCCACCCTCGATACTCCAGGAGATAGCCTTAGTGAGCATAAATCCTGTAGCATCAAGGATGTCATGTTTCCTGGAATGAAACTCTTTTACAAAGGAGGTATATTAAGTGTCAGAATGGTGGCATAGGTAAGGTTATCTAGGACATTGTAGAATAGTCTGTTTTGATAGAGTGTGTGATCCTATCATGTGAAAGAATTACTTAGTTTCATTATTTAGTTTCAAATACTTTGAGAAACTGAAATTCTATTATTTGCGATTTATTTGTGAATTATTTCTTAGCCTCTACCAGCATCTATATGGTTTTAACATTGATCAAATATCCCATTGTCCGTCATACTTTTTCGTCATCACTCTACCATCTTAACTTTTCATTTTATTGCGATAAAAACCCCTTTGTACAAAATTACATAGGAACATAATACCTTGAACAAGTTTGCATTCATGTTTCAGATACATTTACCTTGTATGCTAATTTCTATCCCCCTCCCACAAAATAATGATAGGGGATTTAGCAATCACACTAGTGCTGATGCTAACTTTAGAATAAAAAATCATACAGAGCTCAAATTTGGTATGGGGGTTGCCCAAGGAAACAGGATGACCTGTATTCCAATATAATTTTGAAAAGCTCAGCAATGGCGACTTCTGTCTACCGGGGCAGCATACAGGAGTTCACACACTGTCAGACTTATATAGACGTACAACATGTAATACAGGTCTCCTCATATTCATTGGTTTGTTGTTAAATGTACGATTTGTACTTTTCTAGAATCCTACACGTGTAATACTAAAGAATGGGCATGTCCCTCATCAGGACTCTGTCTCCCTGTCTCCAAAGTCTGTGATAAAACGGAGGACTGTCCAGACGGCGATGATGAAGCCAAAACCTGTAGTAAGTATAGAGGTCAGGGTCACGGGGCTCAGGAGGGTCAGAGGTGAATGTCAGTCAAAGGATAAAGGTCAGGGGTCAAGGAGGTCATACTCAACAGGTCAGGAGGTTTGTAGCAGATGTTAAGAGTCTAGAGGTTATGGAAAGAGGTAAGCAAGATTGAGGTAAGAACCTCTAAACTTTCTGAAAGTTTAGAAGTAAGGGGTCACAAAGGGGTCAAAGGGGTCAAAGGTTGGAAGTAGAAGTGAGGAAGCTTGTAGCTGAGGATGGGGTCTACACCTGTTAGAGGTCAGTGATTGTAGAGGTCAGTGATTGTAGAGGTCACAGGGTAAAGGTGACAAACTTTGAGATGCTCAGGATTAGTATTAAATACTCTGATGATGAATTACATACATTTTATGCACATTTTATTATACAAGCTGATATTTCTGTACCTATTCGTGCAGGCTTAAGTTTATGGAGGTGACCAGTACTTGGAGGGATTTGTAATATTTGAAATATGTAATTGATGGCAGGGAAGTTGTAATTGGAAGAAACATGTAACTGGACGGATTTGTAATTGATGGAATTGGTAATTGGCAGGAAGTTGTAATTGGACGTATGCGCTGATGTTTGTAATGGGAATGTTTGCCTTACTTTTACAATTTGTGTGTTGTACAGGTTTTTATCAATGCGCCAGTCTATCATGTGATCATGCCTGCCATGCCACACCAAAAGGGGGCGCTTGTTTCTGCCAAACAGGGTACCGCCTGGACCCGACCGACAATCGCACATGTATAGGTAAGGTCACTGTGATTGGAACACCATCAGTAACACACACATGTATAGGTAAGGTCACTGTGATTGGAACACCATCAGTAACACACA
>NW_018480013.1:15541-57664 GCF_002113885.1 Mizuhopecten yessoensis | reverse complement strand
TAAACTGACCCCCACAACATCTGTGATATATAACTGTTAACTGACCCCCACAACATCTGTGATATATAACCGTAAACTTACCCCCACAACATCTGTGATATATAACCGTAAACTGACCCCAACAACATCTGTGATATATGACCGTAAACTGACTCCCACAACATCTGTGATATATAACTGTTAACTGACCCCACAACATCTGTGATATATAACCGTAAACTGACTCCCACAACATCTGTGATATATAACCCTAAACTGACCCCCACAACATCTGTGATATATAACCGTGAACTGACCCCCAAAACATTTGTGATATATAACTCTAAACTGACCCCCACAACATCTGTGATATATAACCGTAAACTTACCCCCACAACATCTGTGATATATATCCGTAAACTGACCCCCACAACATCTGTGATATATCACCGTAAACTGACCCCCAAAACATTTGTGATATATGACTGTAAACTGACCCCACAACATCTATGATATATATCCGTAAACTGACCCCCACAACATCTGTGATATATATCCGTAAACTGACCCCCACAACATCTGTGATATATCACCTTAAACTGACCCCCAAAACATTTGTGATATATGACCGTAAACTGACCCCACAACATCTATGATATATATCTGTAAACTGACCCCCACAACATCTGTGATATATAACCGTAAACTGACCCCCACAACATCTGTGATATATAACCGTAAACTGACCCCCAAAACATTTGTGATATATAACCGTAAACTGANTGTGATATATAACTGTTAACTGACCCCCACAACATCTGTGATATATAACCCTAAACTGACCCCCAAAACAATCTGTGATATATAACTGTTAACTGACCCCCACAACATCTGTGATATATAACCCTAAACTGACCCCCACAACAATCTGTGATATATAACTGTTAACTGACCCCCACAACATCTGTGATATATAACCCTAAACTGACCCCCAAAACAATCTGTGATATATAACTGTTAACTGACCCCCACAACATCTGTGATATATAACCCTAAACTGACCCCCACAACATCTGTGAAATGTAATCGTAAACTGATTACACTTTGTTTCTTTTTGTCTGTTTAGATTTTAACGAGTGTGAACATTGGGGATTCTGTGACCAGAAGTGCGTTAATTCCTTGGGGTCGTATCAGTGCAGTTGTTTCCATGGTTACACACTACAGAACAACCGAGCGTGTGTCACCACCGAAGCTGGTAAGATTTAAATGTTCATATATTTTAGTTTGTGATTTATTTCCACCCATTATATGTGCATTAGGTTGCTCGTGCCTGAAGGGTTGGGGTTTTGAGTCACGTCATGGCACTGTGTTGTATCTTTGAACAAGATACTTTACTCCGCTTGTTCCAGTCTACTCAGCTGTAAATGAGTATGTGGTTGGGCAGTGCTAGAATTGTAGAATGCTCGCTGTGAGCGCCGAAATGGCAGCACCGGCTGTATGCTCCCCAGTGAGTTAAGAAAGATATTGGCTTGTTGTAAAGGCCCTATAACCAAGTATAATAATTTGTGAACTGCTGAGACGACCTACGAACTAGGTTGTGATGAAGTGGTATATAAGAACCTCAAATTATTATCATTATTATTATTAAATGTTCATATAAATTTGCCCTTTGCTGACATGGGCTTAGGGCGAATGTAGGATGGTATTCAATCATAAACTGTGGCAGGTTAGTCCATATTCTGTATACTGTTTCTTGTATGGTAGTTGCCAAATGAACCCCACCAGCCTACACATCCTGAGCCATTAACCCCACCAGACTACACATCCTGGGCCATTAGTTTTAAGGAGGCCTTGCTGTAAACTTTGATAAATTGCAGACTGATTTAAAAATGATTGATCCCTCATTGAATTCCCTGCGCATGTTTTGGAATTGCGCATAAGTCATGCTGAATTTCCCATCTTGTTCAAAGGCAAATAAATATGGCTAAGTGAGACAGGGTAAAAAATGTTTATTCCTGCAGAATGACGATACAAATCAGGACAAATGAGTCAGCAGCGAGAGTTCACCTGTTGTAGTTTATTGTATATTGGTTTGGTAGGGGAAAATTAAATTTATCATCAATTTGTGTCAATAAACAGGAGTCATATTGGTGATGTTTGTTTGTGTTGACTAGCTACCTCTCGACCAGTATTTGTTGGTCTCGAAGATCGTATCATACGAATGAGTACCAAGGGAGAAAATCAAACGACTGTTGTGCTGGGTGAAATTGAAGATTTAGAACTGGATGTTCGGCGAAATCTGATCTTCTGGATAGACAGCAAAGCTAGCAAGGTAAGACACAACTTCTGGACAGACAGTTATGCATAGCAAGGTAAAACACAACTTCTGGACTGACAGCAATGCTAAGCAGGGTAAAACACAACTTCTAACAGACAGCAAAGCTAGCAAGCTTAAAGTAAAACACAACTTCTGGACAGACAGTAATGCTTAGCAAGGTAAAACACAACTTCTAACCGACAGCAAAGCTAGCAAGCTTAAGGTAAAACACAACTTCTGGACAGACAGCAATGCTAAGCAAGTTAAAACACAACTTCTAACAGACAGCAAAGCTAGCACGCTTAAGGTAAAACACAACTTCTGGACAGACAGCAATGCTAAGCAAGTTTAAACACAACTTCTAACAGACAGCAAAGCTAGCAAGGTAAACCACAACTTCTAACAGACAGCAAAGCTAGCAAGCTAAAGGTAAAACACAACTTCTGGACAGACAGTAATGCTTAGCAAGGTAAAACACAACTTCTAACAGAAAGCAAAGCTAGCAAGCTTAAGGTAAAACACAACTTTTGGACAGACAGCAATGCTTAGCAAGTTAAACCACAACTTCTAACAGACAGCAAAGCTAGCAAGGTAAACCACAACTTCTAACAGACAGCAAAGCTAGCAAGGTAAACCACAACTTCTAACAGACAGCAAAGCTAGCAAGGTAAACCACAACTTCTAACAGACAGCAAAGCTAGCAAGGTAAACCACAACTTCTAACAGACAGCAAAGCTAGCAAGCTTAAAGTAAAACACAACTTCTGGACAGACAGTAATGCTTAGCAAGTTAAAACACAACTTCCAACAGACAGCAAAGCTAGCAAGCTAAAAGTAAAACACAACTTCTGGACAGACAGTAATGCTTAGCAAGTTAAAACACAACTTCCAACAGACAGCAAAGCTAGCAAGCTAAAAGTAAAACACAACTTCTGGACAGACAGTAATGCTTAGCAAGGTAAAACATAACTTCTAACAGAAAGCAAAGCTAGCAAGCTTAAGGTAAAACACAACTTCTGGACAGACATCAATGCTTAGCAAGTTAAAACACAACTTCTAGCAGACAGCAAAGCTAGCAAGCTTAAGGTAAAACACAACTTCTGGACAGACAGCAATGCTAAGCAAGTTTAAACACAACTTCTAACAGACAGCAAAGCTAGCAAGGTAAACCACAACTTCTAACAGACAGCAAAGCTAGCAAGCTAAAGGTAAAACACAACTTCTGGACAGACAGTAATGCTTAGCAAGTTAAAACACAACTTCCAACAGACAGCAAAGCTAGCAAGCTTAAAGTAAAACACAACTTCTGGACAGACAGTAATGCTTAGCAAGGTAAAACACAACTTCTAACCGACAGCAAAGCTAGCAAGCTTAAGGTAAAACACAACTTCTGGACAGACAGCAACGCTAAGCAAGTTCAAACACAACTTCTAACAGACAGCAAAGCTAGCAAGTTAAAACAAAACTTCTAACAGACAGCAAAGCTAGCAAGCTTCAGGTAAAACACAACTTCTAACAGACAGCAGAGCTAGCAAGCTTAAGGTAAAACACAACTTCTGGACAGACAGCAATGCTAAGCAAGTTCAAACACAACTTCTAACAGACAGCAAAGCTAGCAAGTTAAAACACAACTTCTAACAGACAGCAAAGCTAGCAAGCTTAAGGTAAAACACAACTTCTAACAGACAGCAATGCTTAGCAAGTTAAAACAAAACTTCTCACATACAGCAATGCAGCAATGCTTAGTAAGTTAAAACAAAACTCCTCACAGACAGCAAAGCTAGCAAGGTAAAACAAAACTCCTCACAGTTTGCAATGCTTAGCAAGTTAAAACAAAACTTCTAGACAGACAGCAAAGCTAGTTTTCATGGAGTTCAAGATTTTGTCTTGACATGTTCATTACAACAGGATTAATGTCCCAGAATGCACTACATAACAGACAAATAATTGATACATGTTGCCTAATCTGGAAACTGTTACAGAATCCTGTATACCTGTGATCTCAGTGTAATGCATTGATTGAAGAGAACCGTTTTTTTGATAGCTCTTAATGTAAAGTTATCACTGTCTATTTATCAGCTTTGTGATTGGTCAGTTTTTGACCTCTGGAACAAATCAAATACATGCAGTTAACTGCAACATTCAATTATGCCATGGTAAACCAAAGGGAGCAGAGAAGACATCAAGGGTGTACAACCAGTATGTGTTGAAGATTACATAATGTACTGTTGTAATGTAGTGTGTAATGTTAACCCCAAACATGATCCTAAAAATGTTTTACCAAACATGATATGACTACAGGAATTCAGATAAAAGGACTTGGGGCGATATGGATCCTTTTTGGCCTCATAAAAAGTAAAAAATTCAACTTGAATTTATTTACCAAAAAGCATCCGACATCTTTCTTGGTGCAGAATCTTTTTCAATGCACGTGCGCAGATGCCAGGCTACCATAGCAACAAAATTGCATTGCTATGCAGAAATAGGCAGAATATGGTGTTTTTGGATAGTTAGGGTGCAGGAATGAAAGCCTCCACATGTGACAAACAAAAAAATCCTTTCTATGAATTAACAGCTGGTATGGCAATGTTTAAGCATGTCAACTATTTGTTTGTTTGTTGGATGTGGAGACATTGAAGAGTGTTTAGTTCAGTTTTTTCAAAATGGTCAATTTTCAACCAAATAACGCACAACAGACGATATTCATGCATTTTATCATGAAAGTGCGGGTTTATGTCTTTCTTTGTAATGCCATATCTCCTAAACCAGTTGTGGAATGAATTGGAATTCCAGATAACAAATATAATAACTAATTGTAAATCCCCGATGAGTCCTTAATTAATAATAACCCTTAAAGCCCCTGGTCATTTGATGATGATTATGATGTCATACTGTAACTAACATCACATACTTTTATGATGTCATACTGTAACTAACATCACACACTATTATGATTTCATACTGTAACTAACATCACACACTATTATGATGTCATACTGTTACTGTGACATCACACTATTATGATGTCATACTGTAACTTCTGTGACTGGAAGTTACTGTAATAGATTCTCCCATAGAAAGTGCTTGTTTCTATTGTGTAACCCCCACAGGTGTATCAGGCTAGCCTACAGCGCCCCCAGGAGAACAAGACTCTACCCTTCAATGAGTTGTATCGGCCATACAGCCTCGCGTACGACTGGATCACACAGAATCTTTACCTTGTTGATCAACTTGCTCGAGTCATTAACGTCTTCTCCACGAAAACTGGTTACCAGACCAACGTGGTGGGTAACAACCTTCAAGACCCCCGGGCCGTAGCTCTGGACCCTACACAAGGGTGAGTACATCGGGGGGGGGGACACATTTTGGTGGTGCTTATTTTTTTTTGTTCATGTGTTATTTTGCAGTTATTTTACTTGGATAAGGATATATTGGAACATTTTTGTGTGTTAATTGGGAAAACTATCTTTAGAGGTTTCTTTCCCTTTAGCCATATATACAATTGCTGGGCATAAAGAGATGATAACAATCATGCTATTATAATTGACCCTGGGATCTGGTCACACCCTTAGGGACTTAGTCCCTTGGGTCATAACATGGAAATCTTTGAGATCCCCCCCTATTATAATATATACAATTATTGAGCATGAAGATGTGGATACACATATGCTGGAAAGATTTGCTCAAGGGACTGGCCCTATCCCTAAGATTTTATTTGCCATACTACTTCCATTGAGAATATTTTGCCATGATTGTTCAAATATCCAGGTGAGCGATACAGGCTATCTGGGCAGCTTGTATCTTTCAAATAATGAGAATGTTGCAGAAAATAAACATAAAGAGATCTTTAACAAAGTGTATATTAGACTGTGAACACAAGGTCAAGGTTACAACGATAGGGTTAAAGGTCAAGGTTACAACGATAGGGTTAAAGGTCAAGTTATTTCAGTACTTTGAGCTTCATTTTATGGATATAAGTGTACACCAAAACCAAATGTTTTTGTTTTACAAGATTTTGTTGCCGAAGCAATTGGTAAGAATTTTCTAATCTTACCACGTCTATACAGCAAGTTTGATGAACAATATTTGTGAGAAATGTTATCATAATAGTTGGTTTCTTATGTGATGCAGAATAATGTTTTTCTCCGACTATGGTCGCTACCCTCGACATGAGGCACGTATAGAGCGAGCCTTCATGGACGGCAGCAGTCGGATGAAATTGAAACTAATGAAGGTTGTGGCACCCTCCAGTATTACCGTGGACATTGTAAACAAACGCATCTTCTGGACAGATTATCGCCTTGACTACATAGAATCTACAGATTACTACGGAAAACACAGGTAACATCAAACTTCGGGCATATAAAAATTGATTCTACAGATTACTACGGAAAACACAGCGCATGAGGGGGAAAGGTTCGAAGATGCGGGTGCCCTATTAAGTAATCAGGTTGTCCGTTTTATTTTATTTTGCACAATATTGGTGGAAGTTAATGAAGTATGTTTTTTTTGCTCTTAACTGGTAAACATTTTGTTATGACATTGTGATGCAAAAAAGGTGGTCACAATACAACAAAATGTCAACTGATCGAATGTCAAGGTCATCGGGTCAAAGGTCAAGGTCAGATTTTGTATCTTTTAACTGCTTAACAATTTGTTTTGACATTATGGAGCAAAGTTGGTCACAATCAAATAAGGTATCAACTGACCAAAGGTCAAGGTCACTGGGTCAAAGGTCAAGGTCAAATTTTGTATCATTTCCCTGATGAACATTAGTTATGACATTATGAATCAAAGTTGGTCGGAATTTAACATAGAGTCAACTGATCCATGACTTAAGGTCAATGTCATTGGGTCGATGTCAAGGTCAAATATTGTATCTTTTTACTGATAAACATTTTTTTATGTTATTATAAGGCAAAGTTGTTCAGAACTTAAAACAGACCAAAGGTCCATGTTATGGGGTCCAAAGGTTCAAGTTCAAGGTCAAAGATCAGGGTCACTGGGTTAAAGGTCAAGGTCATTTGGGTCCAAAGGTCAAAGACAAAGTTGATCTCTGACTTTGACCCTGGCTCTTGATGGAGGAGGTATATAAGGTGAAATAAAACAAATCAAAGCTAACAAATGAGTATTTCGCCGGTATTTACATTTCTGTTAACCCAGCAAATATGGAGGTGGAAGGAATCAAGATATATTCCCACAAGACGGGGCCCTTACTGACCTGTCAGTGTTTTAGTTATTAATTAAGAATAAATAGTGATATGTTCATCTGTCTTCAAGTTCGAATTCTGTGTACAAACATTTCTGGAGAAAATACTTTTCAAGATGGCAGACCATGCAAATCGACGATCTTCCTGATAGAAAAAACTAAAAATATCTATAGCTATGTTATTTGCGCACCCATAACTTCAAACCTCATTTCAACAAAAAAAACTACACAAATCACACAAGTTTTAGTTGTCAATCCCTGGCAAACATGTCTGAACTGTGACCAAAGTATCTTACGTCAATCCATGGCAAATATGTCTGAACTGTGACCAAAGTATCTTATGTCAATCCCTGGCAAGTATGTCTGAACCTTGACCAAAGTATCTTATGTCAATCCCTGGCAAGTATGTCCGAACTGTGACCAAAGTAATTTATGTCAATCCCTTGCAAGTATGTCTGAGCTGTGACCAATGTATCTTATGTCAATCCCTGGCAAGTATGTCTGAACTGTGACCAAAGTAAATTATATCGATCCCTGGCAAGTATGTCTGAACTGTGCCCAAAGTATCTTATGTCAATCCCTGGCAAGTATGTCTTAACTGTGACCAAAGTAAATTTTATCAATACCTGGCAAGTATGTCTGAACTGTGCCCAAAGTATCTTATGTCAGTCCCTGGCAAGTATGTCTGAACTGTGACCAAAGTATTTTATGTCAATCCCTGGCAAGCATGTCTGAACTGTGCCCAAAGTATCTTATGTCAGTCCCTGGCAAGTATGTCTCAACTGTGCCCAAAGTATCTTATATCAATCCCTGGCAAGTATGTCTGAATTGTGACCAAAGTATCTTATGTCAATCCCTGACAAGTATGTCTGAACTGTGACCAAAGTAACTAATGTCAATCCCTGGCAAGTATGTCTGAACTGTGACCAAAGCATCTTATGTCAATCCCTGGCAAGTATGTCTGAACTGTGACCAAAGTATTTTATGTCAATCCCTGGCAAGCATGTCTGAACTGTGACTAAAGTAATTTATGTCAATCTTTGGCAAGTATGTCTGAACTGTGACCAAAGTAAGTTATGTCAATCCCTGGCAAGTATGTCTGAACTGTGCCCAAAGTATCTTATGTCAATCCCTGGCAAGTATGTCTGAACTGTGACCAAAGTAACTAATGTCAATCCCTGGCAAGTATGTCTGAACTGTGACCAAAGTATCTTATGGTTTCAACAAAATTTTGTCTTTTCATGTAAATTTTAACTAACAAACTGACGATAAAATTAATCAGTGAATTTTTAACCAGCCTACTACACAACTGAGAGCGAATTTATATAGCACCTTTCGTTCTGATTTTACAATAATTTTTAGAAAAAGAATCAACTTAAGAAAAAGCATTGAAGAATTTCTTTATATTTCTTTAATCTTAAACAATATACACCCAGGACACTTATCATATTGATCTGATAGATATTTTCAAATGAAGTATTAGTAATCTTCGTGATAAAATCTACCTGTCCGTGGTTTTTCTCCTGGCACTCCTGAGTGTTTCTTCACCACCAGAATCTGGCACGTCCTTAAATGACCATAGCTATTAATAGGTCACATACAAAAAAGTTTGACAAATATGGAACAAACATTACACCTGAAAAAATGTTCTTATATAATGTAAACGATGACAAAATAGATGAATATATTCTGTTTTCAGCCATTAAATTTGGGACTACTTTCTTTGTAGATTTAACATCCTATCAGGAGGGCTACGTATCCCTGCGCCACTGACTGTCACATTGTTGGAGGACCAGCTACTCTGGGCGGATTCCACGCGAACAGGTGTGCTTCGTGTCAGCAAGTTTGGGACAGATGCTCCGAAGCAGATTTACATCAACAAACTCATCAAGATGAAGACGGTGAAGGTTTTACAGCGATATCCCGATGTCATCATTAACAAGCGAGGTAGGTAACTTATATATACTGTAAGCCTGATACCCTGATGACATCATTAACAAGCGAGGTAGGTAACTTATATATACTGTAAGACTGATATCCCGATGTCATCATTAACAAGCGAGGTAGTTAACTTATATATACTGTAAGCCTGATACCCCAATGTCATCATTAACAAGCGAGGTAGGTAACATATATATTCTGTAAGCCTGATACCCCGATGTCATCATTAACACGCGAGGTAGGTAACGTATATATACTGTAAGCCTGATACCCTGATGACATCATTAACAAGCGAGGTAGGTAACTTATATATACTGTAAGCCTGATCCCCCGATGTCATCATTAACAAGCGAGGTAAATAACGTATATATACTGTAAACCTGATATCCCGATGATATATACCGTAAGCCTGATATCCTGATGTCATCATTAACAAGCGAGGTAGGAAACGTATATATACTGTAAGCCTGATACCCTGATGTCATCTTTACAAGCGAGGTAGGTAACTTATATATACTGTCAGCCTGATACCCCGATGTCACCATTAACAAGCGAGGTAGGTAACGTATATATGCTGTAAGCCTGATATCCCGATGTCATCATTAACAAGCGAGGCAGGTAACTTATATATACTGTAAGCCTGATATCCTGATGTCATCATTAACAAGCGAGGTAGGTAACATATATATACTGTAAGCCTGATAACCCGATGTCATCAATAACAAGCGAGGTAGGTAACGTATATATACTGTAAGCCTGATCCCCTGATGTCATCATTAACAAGCGAGGTAGGTACCTTATATATACTGTAAGCCTGATACCCCGATGTCAACATTAACAAGCGAGGTAGGTAACGTATATATCCTGTAAGCCTGATACCCCGATGTCATCATTAACACGCGAGGTAGGTAACGTATATATACTGTAAGCCTGATACCCTGATGTCATCTTTACAAGCGAGGTAGGTAACTTATATATACTGTAAGCCTGATATCCCCATGTCATCATTAACAAGCGAGGTAGGTAACATATATATACTGTAAGCCTGATACCCCAATGTCATCATTAACAAGCGAGGTAGGTAACTTATATATACCGTAAGCCTGATATCCTGATGTCATCATTAACAAGCGAGGTAGGTAACGTATATATACTGTAATCCTGATACGTCGATGTCATCATTAACAAGCGAGGTATGTAACGTATATATACTGTAATCCTGATACCCAGATGTCATCATTAACAAGCGAGGGAAATAACGAATATATACTGTAAGCCTGATATCCCGATGGCATCATTAACAAGCGAGGTAGGTAACGTATATGTACTGTAAGCCTGATACCCCGATGTCATCATTAACAAACGAGGTAGGTAACGTATATATACTGTAAGCTTGATATCCCGATGTCATCAAGCGAGGTAGGTAACTTATATATACTGTAAGCCTGATATCCCCATGTCATCATTAACAAGCGAGGTAGGTAATGTATATATACTGTAAGCCTGATACCCAGATGTCATCATTAACAAGCAAGGTAAATAACGTATATATACTGTAAGCCTGGTATCCCGATGTCATCATTAACAAGCGAGGCAGGTAACTTATATATACTGTAAGCCTGATATAAGCCTGATACCCTGATGTCATCATTAACAAGCGAGGCAGGTAACTTATATATACTGTAAACCTGATACCCTTATGTCGTCATTAACAAGCGAGGTAAATAACGTATATATGCTGTAAGCCTGATATCCCGATGTCATCATTACCAAGCGAGGTAGGTAACGTATATATACTGTAAGCTTGATATCCTGATGTCATCATTAACAAGCGAGGGAGGTAACGTATATATACTGTAAGCCTGATACCCCAATGTCATCATTAACAAGCGAGGTAGGTAACTTAGATATACTGTAAGCCTGATACCCCGATGTCATCATTAACAAGCGAGGTAAATAACGAATATATACTGTAAGCCTGATATCCCGATGGCATCATTAACAAGCGAGGTAGGTAACGTATAGGTAACGTATATATACTGTAATCCTGATACCCAGATGTCATCATTAACAAGCGAGGTAAATAACGTATATATACAGTAAGCCTGATATCCCGATGTCATCATTACCAAGCGAGGTAGGTAACGTATATATACTGTAATCCTGATACGTCGATGTCATCATTAACAAGCGAGGTATGTAACGTATATATACTGTAATCCTGATACGTCGATGTCATCATTAACAAGCGAGGTATGTAACGTATATATACTGTAATCCTGATACGTCGATGTCATCATTAACAAGCGAGGTATGTAACGTATATATACTGTAATCCTGATACCCTGATGTCATCATTAACAAGCGAGGCAGGTAACTTATATATACTGTAAGCCTGATATCCCCATGTCATCATTAACAAGCGAGGTAGGTAACGTATAGGTAACGTATATATACTGTAATCCTGATACCCAGATGTCATCATTAACAAGCGAGGAAAATAACGTATATATACTGTAAGCCTGATACCCAGATGTCATCATTAACAAGCGAGGTAAATGACGTATATATACTGTAAGCCTGATATCCCGATGGCATCATTAACAAGCGAGGTAGGTAACGTATATGTACTGTAAGCCTGATACCCCGATGTCATCATTAACAAACGAGGTAGGTAACGTATATATACTGTAAGCCTGATACCCAGATGTCATCATTAACAAGCAAGGTAAATAACGTATATATACTGTAAGCCCGATATCCCGATGTCATCATTAACAAGCGAGGTAGGCAACTTATATATACTGTAAGCCTGATATCCCCATGTCATAATTAACAAGCGAGGTAGGTAACGTATATATACTGTAATCCTGATACCCAGATGTCATCATTAACAAGCGAGGGAAATAAAGTATATATACCGTAAGCCTGATATACCGATGTCATCATTAACAAGCGAGGTAGGCAACTTATATATACTGTAAGCCTGATATCCCCATGTCATAATTAACAAGCGAGGTAGGTAACGTATATATACTGTAAGCTTGATATCCCGATGTCATCAAGCGAGGTAGGTAACTTATATATACTGTAAACCTGATACCCTGATGTCGTCATTAACAAGCGAGGTAAATAACGTATATATACAGTAAGCCTGATATCCCGATGTCATCATTAAAAAGCGAGGTAGGTAACGTATATATACTGTAAGCCTGATTCCCTGATGTCATCATTAACAAGCGAGGTAGGTAATGTATATATACTGTAAGCCTGATACCCAGATGTCATCATTAACAAGCGAGGGAAATAACGTATATATACTGTAAGCCTGATACCCAGATGTCATCATTAACAAGCGAGGTAAATGACGTATATATACTGTAAGCCTGATATCCCGGTGTCATCATTAACAAGCGAGGTAGGTAACGTATATGTACTGTAAGCCTGATACCCCGATGTCATCATTAACAAGCGAGGTAAATAACGTATATATGCTGTAAGCCTGATATCCCGATGTCATCATTACCAAGCGAGGTAGGTAACGTATATATACTGTAATCCTGATACCCAGATGTCATCATTAACAAGCGAGGTAGGTAATGTATATATACTGTAAGCCTGATACCCAGATGTCATCATTAACAAGCGAGGTAAATGACGTATATATACTGTAAGCCTGATATCCCAATGTCATCATTAACAAGCGAGGTAGGTAATGTATATATACTGTAAGCCTGATACCCAGATGTCATCATTAACAAGCGAGGTAAATGACGTATATATACTGTAAGCCTGATATCCCGAGAGGTAGGTAACTTATATATACCGTAAGCATGATATCCTGATGTCATCATTAACAAGCGAGGTAGATAACGTATATATACTGTAAGCCTGATATTCCGATGTCATCATTAACAAGCGAGGTAGGCAACTTATATATACTGTAAGCCTGATATCCCCATGTCATCATTAACAAGCGAGGTAGGTAACGTATAGGTAACGTATATATACTGTAATCCTGATACCCAGATGTCATCATTAACAAGCGAGGCAAATAACGTATATATACTGTAAGCCTGATCTCCCGATGTCATCATTAACAAGCGAGGTAAATAACGTATATATACAGTAAGCCTGATATCCCGATGTCATCATTAAAAAGCGAGGTAGGTAACGTATATATACTGTAATCCTGATACCCAGATGTCATCATTAACAAGCGAGGTAAATAACGTATATATACAGTAAGCCTGATATCCCGATGTCATCATTAACGAGCGAGGTAGGTAACTTATATATACTGTAAACCTGATACCCTGATGTCATCATTAACAAGCGAGGCAGGTAACTTATATATACTGTAAGCCTGATATCCCCATGTCATCATTAACAAGCGAGGTAGGTAACTTAGATATACTGTAAGCCTGATACCCCGATGTCATCATTAACAAGCGAGGTAAATAACGTATATATACTGTAAGCCCGATATCCCGATGTCATCATTAACAAGCGAGGTTGGTAACTTATATATACTGTAAGCCTGATATTCCGATGTCATCATTAACAAGCGAGGTAGGTAACGTATATATACTGTAATCCTGATACGCCGATGTCATCATTAACAAGCGAGGTAGGTAACTTATATATCCTGTAAGCCTGATATGTAGGTAACTTATATATTCTGTAAGCCTGATACCAGATGTCATCATTAACAGGCGAGGTAAATAACGGATATATACTGTAAGCCTGACATCGGGATATCGCGCTTACAGTGTATATACGTTCCCTACCTCGCTTCTTAATGATGACATCGGGATAAGGCTTACAGTATATAGTATATATACGTTCCCTACCTCGCTTCTTAATGATGACATCGGGGTATCACGCTTACAGTATATATAGGTTACCTACCTCGC
Organism: Mizuhopecten yessoensis; assembly: GCF_002113885.1. Classification (NCBI taxonomy): domain Eukaryota; kingdom Metazoa; phylum Mollusca; class Bivalvia; order Pectinida; family Pectinidae; genus Mizuhopecten; species Mizuhopecten yessoensis. Next base: position 43,303 of record NW_018480013.1, on the reverse strand, counting down.
TAGTTAATGATGACATCACGATATCAGGCTTACAATATATATACGTTATTTACCTCGCCTGTTAATGATGACATCTGGGAGGTGGGTCAGGCTTCCAGTATATCATTACAGGTGGGACAGGCTTACAGTATATTGTTACAGGTGGGTCAGGCTTCCAGTATATCATTACAGGGGGGGCAGGCTTACAGGATATATACGTTACCTATACGTTACCTACCTGGCTTGTTAATGATGACATCGGGGTATCATTAACAAGCGAGGCAGGTAACGTATATATACTATATACTGTAAGCTTGATATCCCAATGTCATCATTAACAAGCAAGGTAGGTAACTTATATATTCTGTAAGCCTGATACCCGGATGTCATCATTAACTAGCGAGGTAGGTAACGTTTATATACTGTAATCCTGATACCCTGATGTCATCATTAACAAGCGATGTGGGTAATGTATACATACTGTAAGCCTGACCGACCTGTAATGAAATCCTGTAAGCCTGACTCACCTGTAACAATATACTGTAAGCCTGACATCGGGATATCAAGCTTACAGTATATATCCGTTATTTACCTCGCCTGTTAATGATGACATCAGGGTATCAGGTTTACAGTATATAGTATATATACGTTCCCTACCTCGCTTCTTAATGATGACATCGGGACATCAGGCTTACAGTATGTATACATTACCCACATCGCTTGTTAATGATTACATCAGGGTATCAGGTTTACAGTATATATACGTAACCTACCTCGCTTGTCAATGATGACATCGGCGTATCAGGATTACAGTATATATACGTTATTTTCCTCGCTTGTTAATGATGACATCGGGGTATCACGCTTACAGTATATAGTGACAGGTTGGTCTGGCTTACAGTATATCATTATAGGTGGGTCAGGCTTCCAGTATATCATTACAGGTGGCTCAGGCTTACAGTATGTATACATTACCCACATCGCTTGTTAATGATTACATCAGGATATCAGACTTACAGCATATATACGTTACCTGCCTCGCTTGTTAATGATTACATCAGGATATCAGTCTTACAGTATATAGTATATATACGTTACCTACCGCGCTTGTTAATGATGACAGCAGGGTATCAGGCTTACTGTATATATACGTTACCTATACGTTACCTACCGCGCTTGTTAATGATGACATCGGGATATCGCGCTTACAGTGTATATACGTTCCCTACCTCGCTTCTTAATGATGACATCGGTATATCACGCTTACAGTGTATATAAGTTACCCCCTTCGCTTGTTAATGATGACATCGGGGTATCATTAACAAGCGAGGGAGGTAATGTATATATACTGTAAACCTGATACCCTGATGTCATAGGTAAATAACGTATAAATACTGTAAGCCTGATATGTAGGTAACTTATATATTCTGTAAGCCTGATATGTAGGTAACTTATATATTCTGTAAGCCTGATACGCCGATGTCATCATTGACAAGCGAGGTAGGTAACGTTTATATACTGTAATCCTGATACCCAGATGTCATCATAAACAAGCGAGGTAGGCAACGTATAAATACTGTAAGCCTGACCAACCTTTCCCTTTTATCTGTAAGCCTGACCCGCCTGTAATGATATACTGGAAGCCTGACCCACCTCTAACTATATACTGTAAGCCCGACCCACCTCTAACGTTATACTGTAAGCCTGACATCGGGATATCGCGCTTACAGTGTATATACGTTCCCTACCTCGCTTCTTAATGATGACATCGGGATATCGCGCTTACAGTGTATATACGTTCCCTACCTCGCTTCTTAATGATGACATCGGGGTATCATTAACAAGCGATGTGGGTAATGTATACATACTGTAAGCCTGACCGACCTGTAATGAAATCCTGTAAGCCTGATATGTAGGTAACTTATATATCCTGTAAGCCTGATATGTAGGTAACTTATATATATTGTAAGCCTGACCCAACTCTAACGATATACTGTAACCCTGACCCACCTGTAACTATATACTCTAAGCCTGACCCACCTCCCAGATGTCATCATAAACAAGCGAGGTAGGCTGTAAGCCTGATACACTGATGTCATCATTACCAAGCGAGGTAGGTAAATATATACCGTAAGCCTGATATCCCCATGTCATCATTAACAAGCGAGGAAAATAACGTATATATATTGTAAGCCTGACCCAACTCTAACGATATACTGTAACCCTGACCCACCTGTAACCATATACTGTAAGCCTGCTATCCTGATGTCATCCTTAACAAGCGAGGTATGTAACGTATATATACTGTAAGCCTGACCCACCTCTAACGATATACTGTAAGCCTGACCAACCTGTCACTATATACTGTAAGCCTGACCCACCTGTAATGATATACTGTAAGCCTGACCCACCTGTAACTATATACTGTAAGCCTGACCCACCTGTAACTTTATACTGTAAGCCTGACCCACCTCTAACGATATACTGTAAGCCTGACCCACCTGTAACTATATACTGTAAGCCTGACCCACTTGTTATTATATATACTGTAAGCCTGACCCACCTGTAAGATATATATACTGTAAGCCTGACCCACCAGTTTTTGTCTCGCATTCAGATAAAATTTTCAAATTGAACTTGATTTATAGTTGAACCTTGTTGCTGCCCTGATAACTTACAACTTTAACGCTCATCTTTTAGAGTTTTATCAACGGTTATTGTACTTACTCATCTTAAATAATGACATTGATATCTGTCTAACCCAATAGTCTTTATTTCCTCTTAATGACATTATCATATTGAGTTAATGACTCATCTTACATATGGTCAAGCATAAATGAAAATATACACTTTTTACAATAACGTCTGGTAATTAGTATTCAAAAGTTTTGTTAGGAACAGAGGGTTACTAGTTAAAAACTATATAAAAACTGACAAAAGTCTGAAAGTTTTATCACATTGACAAAAGCCCGCCAGATTTTTACCTGGCAAGAAATTCCTGGTAGGCTATGGTAAAAAGGGGCAACCATTTCCCATTGTCCGTCATCCATCAATTATTTTATCTAAATGACTTCTTGTTGAAAACTGAAAGCCCTAGCATCATAATAGTTGATCAGTAGGTATCTAGAATAGAGTGCTATAAAGTTTCCTCATATCAATGACCTTGACCTACTTTCAAGGTCATAGGAATCAAACATTTTAAAGCTTTAGACAACATTTTATGATGAACCCTTAAGTTCCATAGCCAGGTATATATGATATGTAGACCAGTAGAAAAGTGCTTACCTTTTTCTCATATACAAATGTATTGTGTGGGTCAAATATTACATTGAAGCACCAATCAGGATCGAATACCAACATAGGCTGTTACGAGTAAACAGCTTTTCTTCTCTTCCAGTTCAATGAGACCTGGGTAGGGATATTTGACCAGTAGGTCCATTGACCGGTGAAGTGAGTTTTAAGTTACCTCATGTAAATGACCTTGACCTACTTTCAAGGTAACAGGAGTCTGTCCTTTCATCATAACTTCAAATTGATGAGGTTCCCAACCTATAACCATATATATATTTGCAGGATATGAAGAAACAAACACAATTTTGTTACTAGAGTAAGCCCTATGGTCTGACTCCACCCCTGGTAACTTAATCCCATGGTCATTACATAAAATAGATTGAGATCCCCACCACATGAATATATGAATCTCTAATAAATTAACCATGATAATTATGTCCTTTCGGACCTATAGAATTAAATGTTATATAAAGCAAGAATGGTGGCTTATCTGTGCCATTTCGTTATTTCGCCGCGAAATAACAAGATCATAAATTATAAACGGTTGTTGTTTCATTATTTCGTGGCAAATTAATGACAGTATATTTGTATCGTCGTGCGAAAAGTTGACATTTTAATTTTACTAAATGTCGTGATCTTGCCGCAAAATAACGAAAAGACAAAAGGACGACATTTGTAACACGAATTTAATGAAATTTGTAGGTCGATAATTATCGCATTATGATTTTGTCTTTTCACACGACTTTTGTTGACAATTTAGATACAAATATAATGTTGTTATTTCGCCGCAATATAACAACACATTGACATTTTATAATTTAAAATCTTGTTAATTCGGGGCTAAATAACAAAATAACGAAATGGCACAAATAAGCCACTATAAGTAAGGGTGATCTCCTGCTGAGGCTGAGTCCCTGGGAATATTACCTGGTACTTTTAATGAAAATATGTTTTTTTTATGATTGCTTCTTTAATATCCAGGTGAGTAGTACAGACCCTTTTTGCCTTTTGTTTATAGTCCCTACATAAAAGAGTTTAGTTCATTTCCAAATACAGTATCCCACCTTGCAGGTTTTTCCTTAAGCAAAATTAGGCTCTGGGTCAAATCCCAAAACATAAAAAAATACATAACTTGTGGAGGGCTATCTGTTACAGCTAGTCCGTGTCACGCTGCCAAGTGTCAACATTTCTGTGTGCTCAGTCATGTCAACGACAACAATGGCCTTGGATACAGGTGTCTATGCGACGTAGGATTTCACCTGGCAGAAAATCAGGTCAACTGTACCGGTAGGTCTGCTTTTAATATCATTTCATTTCAATGAAACATTGTAAACATGTACAAAATACAAAGACAAAGGCCAAGTTTGAATTTAAACATAATCTGGGCCTAGCATGCTGCACTCTGATTGGTTGTCAGATTCTGAAAAATATATGATTAAATATGACAGTAATCTGATGATGTTTTAATAAGTTTCTTTTACAGAAACCTTTGATCATTTGATTAAGCTGATGACTATTATTTTTCTAGAGACAAAATCTATTTTAATGTTTGCGGCCAAATATTCCCTGCGGGGGATCCCCATCACTGACACCAACTACAAGATCGATGCTATCCCACAAGTCTTTGCGAAAAACTCAGGTCGGCAAGGTGTGAACTACGTAGCCCTCGACTATGATGCAGAAGACGAGAAGATCTACTTCAGTGACATAAGAAACTATGCTATAATGCATGCCAAGGTCAACAGTACAGAAAGTAGGTCAAACAGATAATATCTATAAAAATTACATCAACAGTACAGAAAGTAGGTCAAACAGATATATATCTATTACTATTCCATCAACAATACAGAAAGTAGGTCAAACAGATATATATTTATTACTATGCCATCAACAGTACAGAAAGTAGGTCAAACATTTCTATTTATAACTATTCCATCAATAGCACAGAAAGTAGGTCAAACATTTCTATTAGTATCTATTCCATCAACAGTACAGAAAGTGGGTCAAACATATATATTTATAACTATTCCATCAATAGTACAGAAAGTAGGTTAAACAAATCTATTTATAACTTTTCCATCTATAGTACAGTAATTAGGTCAAACATATCTATTTTTAGCCATTCTTAACCTCGTTATTTAGGTCAAAATGTAGAAAATGTGGGTTAAATATATATATATATATATATGCTTATAACTTTTACTACTGTAGCACTGGTCAATGTTGACAGAATATGGGTCAGACAAAACTATTTTTAATTAATTCTTTCACTGGCCATGATATGTGTATAAATGTGTTAGAATATTGGCAATGCTTATAATATATTTAATTGTGTATAAAAGGAGGTTTTGGAGACTACAACCAGAAGGCCATCAAGAAGTCTTTGAAATCTTTAATTTTTAATACCAGTTACTTTCTGTAATGATCTCAATATGAATTTAAATGAACACTTTATTTCTACTTGTTTTACAAATATATTGCGATTGTCAATTGTGATGTATAATTGTGGCTGTGGAAAGTTCTATTTATATGTATACCTTAGTTTATGTGTTTAAAGCTAGATTACAATAAATGAGTTGTGAGAAGGTGACGCCATATCCATGTTTATTATTTGTGTTTACTCAGAGCCGATTTCGCTGACGGTACAGGATGTGCGGTCTGTGGAGGGACTGAGTGTTGATTGGATATCCCGTAACCTCTACTACACAGACTTCTACCGTAGCACAGTGTCTGTACTTCGGCTTCATCATCCCAAGGAAACACGGGTCTTACTATCGGGCATGGGCAAGCCTCGCTCTGTCGTCGTACATCCACTGAAAGGGTATGTTATCCTGTTGTCTCATTTCTAACGTTGATTCATCTCTGATAATTATATATACCCCCAAATAAGTGAGGGGGAGTAGACATGTACATGTAGTAAACACATTTCAGTGCGTCCATGTTTGTCATTGAGTTGGTGTGTTTGTGTACTCGATGTAGGGAGGTACAAAACCTCACTGACAACACAGTCACGAATCGACGCACTCATGGAAAGTGAGATACTTTGTCCCGTTACCTCGTTTTGTGTACCGCGGTTTATACGCACAGTATCATTTTCAAAGCCAACGCTACGTTATTAACAAGAACCTCACTTTAATGTTGTAGTGTTGCACACAGTGTGTATAATACACAATGATGCCTCATAAATTCTGATATAACAACACACTATTAAATCTTCCCGCCAAGAACCGTTCATCACTTCTGTCAGTCCATTTTTTTTTTGTCTTTTTCCTTTCAAGTTTAGAAACTTGAGCAAGTCCATATGTGTGATGGTAGTACTACGTATAAGAGTATAGGGATAGTCTACCTTTCTGCTGCGGTGGGAATATTTAGCCATTTTTCAGCATGGTAAAGTTTTGTTAATTATCAATGTATGCCTATTTTCAAAACTGATATATATTTTTGAGACATATTTAACTACAAATTTCTAAGGCTTGTTTTCAATGCCTCTCAGTTTTTGAATCAGATGCATTACCAAACTTTTATGGTAATTATCCTGTAATAATTACCGTTATCGTTGTCAAAAGCCCAAAAAGAGGAAAGAAATATTTGATATCTGATAAAAAGGAATAATGTAGCACACTAATGTGCCAAAAGATTTGCAATTTTTATTGATTTATTTATTCAATTTCTATTTTAAATTAAACAGACCCTATAAAGTCCAATAAAACAAAATTAATAACAATTTGTCATTGGAATAAATTCTCTGAGTTTCAGAATTTGTACAACACTGTTTATAGTCAATGCTACTAACTATCCCTGTATCAGAAAGGCCAAGAATTCGCTGGCTTTGTATTTGTGGGTTCCTTGGAGGCCATGAATATTACAGAATAATACCATCTGAAGGAAGAAATTAAAGCTATAATTCATCCTTGCCAGTTGGCTGTTTTTGTCCGACTGGATGGAGATTATAATACCGTAGATTTACGTTTTTAATCCTTGCCAGTTGGCTGTTTTTGTCCGACTGGATGGAGAGTTTAATACCATAGATTCACATTTTTCATCCTTGCCAGTTGGCTGTTTTTGTCCGACTGGATGGAGATTATAATACCGTAGATTTACGTTTTTAATCCTTGCCAGTTGGCTGTTTTTGTCCGACTGGATGGAGATTATAATACCGTAGATTTACGTTTTTAATCCTTGCCAGTTGGCTGTTTTTGTCCGACTGGATGGAGGGTTTAATACCATAGATTTACATTTTTTCATCCTTGCCAGTTGGCTGTTTTGGTCCCACTGGATGAAGTATATAATACCATAGATTTACATTTTTTGACCTTGCCAGTTGGCTGTTTTTGTCCGACTGGATGGAGAGTTTAATACCCTAGATTTTAATTTTTTGACCTTGCCAGTTGGCTGTTTTTGTCCGACTGGATAGAGAGTTTAATACCATAGATTTACATTTTTTCATCCTTGCCAGTTGGCTGTTTTGTCCGACTGGATGGAGAGTTTAATACCATAGATTTACATTTTTCATCCTTGCCAGTTGGCTGTTTTGTCCGACTGGATGGAGAGTTTAATACCATTGATTTACATTTTTTGACCTTGCCAGTTGGCTGTTTTTGTCCGACTGGATGGAGAGGTTAATACCATAGATTTTCATTTTTTGACCTTGCCAGTTGGCTGTTTTTGTCCGACCGGATGAAGAGTATAATACCATAGATTGACATTTTTCATCCTTGCCAGTTGGCTGTTTTTGTCCGACTGGATAGAGAGTTTAATACCATAGATTTACATTTTTTCATCCTTGCCAGTTGGCTGTTTTGTCCGACTGGATGGAGAGTTTAATACCATAGATTTTCATTTTTTGACTTTGCCAGTTGGCTGTTTTTGTCCGACTGGATGGAGAGTTTAATACCCTAGATTTTAATTTTTTGACCTTGCCAGTTGGCTGTTTTTGTCCGACTGGATAGAGAGTTTAATACCGTAGATTTACATTTTTTCATCCTTGCCAGTTGGCTGTTTTGTCCGACTGGAAGGAGAGTTTAATACCATAGATTTTCATTTTTTGACTTTGCCAGTTGGCTGTTTTTGTCCGACTGGATGGAGAGTTTAATACCCTAGATTTTAATTTTTTGACCTTGCCAGTTGGCTGTTTTTGTCCGACTGGATAGAGAGTTTAATACCGTAGATTTACATTTTTTCATCCTTGCCAGTTGGCTGTTTTGTCCGACTGGAAGGAGAGTTTAATACCATAGATTTTCATTTTTTGACCTTGCCAGTTGGCTGTTTTTGTCCGACTGGATAGAGAGTTTAATACCGTAGATTTACATTTTTTCATCCTTGCCAGTTGGCTGTTTTGTCCGACTGGAAGGAGAGTTTAATACCATAGATTTTCATTTTTTGACTTTGCCAGTTGGCTGTTTTTGTCCGACTGGATGGAGAGTTTAATACCCTAGATTTTAATTTTTTGACCTTGCCAGTTGGCTGTTTTTGTCCGACTGGATAGAGAGTTTAATACCATAGATTTACATTTTTTCATCCTTGCCAGTTGGCTGTTTTGTCCGACTGGATGGAGAGTTTAATACCATAGATTTACATTTTTCATCCTTGCCAGTTGGCTGTTTTGTCCGACTGGAAGGAGAGTTTAATACCATAGATTTTCATTTTTTGACTTTGCCAGTTGGCTGTTTTTGTCCGACTGGATGGAGAGTTTAATACCATAGATTTTCATTTTTTGACTTTGCCAGTTGGCTGTTTTTGTCCGACTGGATGGAGAGTTTAATACCATAGATTTACATTTTTCATCCTTGCCAGTTGGCTGTTTTGTCCGACTGGATGGAGAGTTTAATACCATTGGTTTACATTTTTTGACCTTGCCAGTTGGCTTTTTTTTTCCGACTGGATGGAGATTATAATACCGTAGATTTACGTTTTTAATCCTTGCCAGTTGGCTGTTTTTGTCCGACTGGATAGAGAGTTTAATACCGTAGATTTACATTTTTTCATCCTTGCCAGTTGGCTGTTTTGTCCGACTGGAAGGAGAGTTTAATACCATAGATTTTCATTTTTTGACCTTGCCAGTTGGCTGTTTTTGTCCGACCGGATGAAGAGTATAATACCATAGATTGACATTTTTCATCCTTGCCAGTTGGCTGTTTTTGTCCGACTGGATGGAGAGTTTAATACCCTAGATTTACTTTTTTAATCCTTGCCAGTTGGCTGATTTTGTCTGACTGAATGAAGAGTATAATACCATAGATTTACGTTTTTAATCCTTATGAAGAGTATAATACCATAGATTTACATTTTTCATCCTTGCCAGTTGGCTGTTTTGTCCGACTGGATGGAGAGTTTAATACCATAGATTTACATTTTTCATCCTTGCCAGTTGGCTGTTTTTGTCCGACTGGATGGAGAGTTTAATACCATAGATTTACATTTTTCATCCTTGCCAGTTGGCTGTTTTGTCCGACTGGATGGAGAGTTTAATACCATAGATTTACATTTTTCATCCTTGCCAGTTGGCTGTTTTGTCCGACTGGATGGAGAGTTTAATACCATAGATTTACATTTTTCATCCTTGCCAGTTGGCTGTTTTGTCCGACTGGATGGAGAGTTTAATACCATAGATTTACTTTTTTAATCCTTGCCAGTTGGCTGATTTTGTCTGACTGAATGAAGAGTATAATACCATAGATTTACGTTTTTAATCCTTATGAAGAGTATAATACCATAGATTTACATTTTTCATCCTTGCCAGTTGGCTGTTTTGTCCGACTGGATGGAGAGTTTAATACCATAGATTTTCATTTTTTGACTTTGCCAGTTGGCTGTTTTTGTCCGACTGGATGGAGAGTTTAATACCATAGATTTTCATTTTTTGACTTTGCCAGTTGGCTGTTTTTGTCCGACTGGATGGAGAGTTTAATACCCTAGATTTTAATTTTTTGACCTTGCCAGTTGGCTGTTTTTGTCCGACTGGATGGAGAGTTTAATACCCTAGATTTTAATTTTTTGACCTTGCCAGTTGGCTGTTTTTGTCCGACCGGATGAAGAGTATAATACCATAGATTTACATTTTTCATCCTTGCCAGTTGGCTGTTTTGTCCGACTGGATGGAGAGTTTAATACCATAGATTTACTTTTTTAATCCTTGCCAGTTGGCTGTTTTTGTCTGACTGAATGAAGAGTATAATACCATAGATTTACGTTTTTAATCCTTATGAAGAGTATAATACCATAGATTTACATTTTTCATCCTTGCCAGTTGGCTGTTTTGTCCGACTGGATGGAGAGTTTAATACCATAGATTTTCATTTTTTGACTTTGCCAGTTGGCTGTTTTTGTCCGACTGGATGGAGAGTTTAATACCATAGATTTACTTTTTTAATCCTTGCCAGTTGGCTGATTTTGTCTGACTGAATGAAGAGTATAATACCATAGATTTACGTTTTTAATCCTTGCCAGTTGGCTGGTTTTGTCCGACTGGATGAAGAGTATAATAACATAGATTTACATTTTTAATCCTTGCCAGTTGGCTGTTTTTGTCTGACTGGATGAAGAGTATAATACCATAGATTGACATTTTTTGACCTTGCCAGTTGGCTGATTTTGTCCGACTGGATGGAGAGTTTAATACCATAGATTTTCATTTTTAATCCTTGCCAGTTGGCTGTTTTTGTCTGACTGGATGGAGAGTTTAATACCATAGATTTACATTTTTTGACCTTGCCAGTTGGCTGTTTTTGTCTGACTGGATGAAGAGTATAATACCATAGATTTACATTTTTTGACCTTGCCAGTTGGCTGTTTTTGTCTGACTGGATGGAGCGTTTAATACCATAGATTTACATTTTTTGACCTTGCCAGTTGGCTGTTTTTGTCTGACTGGATGAAGAGTATAATACCATAGATTTACATTTTTTGACCTTGCCAGTTGGCTGTTTTTGTCCGACTGGATGGAGATTAATACCGTAGATTTACGTTTTTAATCCTTGCCAGTTGGCTGTTTTTTTTTTCGACTGGATGAAGAGTATAATACCATAGATTTACATTTTTCATCCTTGCCAGTTGGCTGTTTTTTCCGGACTGGATGGAGATTATAATACCGTAGATTTACGTTTTTAATCCTTGCCAGTTGGCTGTTTTTGTCCGACTGGATGAAGAGTATAATACCATAGATTTACATTTTTTGACCTTGCCAGTTGGCTGTTTTTGTCCGACTGGATGAAGAGTATAATACCATAGATTTACATTTTTCATCCTTGCCAGTTGGCTGTTTTGTCCGACTGGATGGAGAGTTTAATACCATAGATTTACATTTTTTGACCTTGCCAGTTGGCTGTTTTTGTTTGACTGGATGAAGAGTATAATACCATAGATTTACATTTTTCATCCTTGCCAGTTGGCTGTTTTTCTCCGACTGGATGAAGAGTTCTATGCAGAGTCCATACCTGGCACGGACCTACGGTGATGGAAAGAATATGACAAAGATTCGACAGTTTGAGCTCGGCTGGCCCAATGGTCTTAGTATCGACTTCGACACAGATCGGCTATTCTGGGTAGATGCATACTTTGACAGGTAAGTCCAGGTGTAAGTCCAGGTGTCCAGGTGTAAGTCCAGGTGTCCAGGTGTAAGTCCAGGTGTCCAGGTGTAAGTCCAGGTGTCCAGGTGTAAGTCCAGGTAAAGCTAGGTATAAACAGGATGAAGTAAGACTAAATCAAATAATGGAAGAAATAGGTGAATGTAGAAAGATTTACAATTTTTATTGAGTAATCATCAGGCTTAACTCCATATTAACCAACTTTTATATATTTTTTAACCAGCATGCTGGTAATTGGTAACAGATTATTTGTGATTGTAATAATTCGTTGATCACTCCTCAAAATCATTCTGTTTGCAAATCCACAGTTGGCCAAACTTGTTGATGTCAGTTATCTGGTTATATATGTATGTATTAAGATTGAGAACATTGATGATTCCACATTAATGTTTAACATGACCTTCAACATGGGGGTACATATTTTACTGTTTAACGTTTTTCTTTTAAATCGAGCCAATTTTTTTTTGGCCACAAAAATAGCTCGTTTGGTCCCAAGGAAATACAGAATCATTGTTATTTCTAGGATCCAACATTCTGACCTTGACGGCGGCGACGTGAAGACGTTGGTTGGTGTTAACATCGCACATCCGTTTGGTATCGTGGCGTATAAAGGTACATCGCCATTGTAACCTCGTAGATGTTGGAGAGTTTGATCTGCTGTCTCCATTGCTACACCTGGGATAATTTTTGTTTCCTGTTTACTTTCTTTTTGGATTACGTTCTGTTTCCAGCGATGTCTCCCTAGGTACCCATCCTAATATGACCCTGGCTATTGTCTCCCTAGGCACCCGTCCTAATATGACCCTGGCTATTGTCTCCCTAGGTAACCATCCTTATTTGACCCTGGTTATTGTCTCCCTAGGTACCCATCCTAATATGACCCAGCTGGCTGTTGTGTCTCCCTAGGCACCCATCCTAATATAACCCAGCTGGCTGTTGTGTCTCCCTAGGCACCCATCCTAATATAACCCAGCTGGCTGTTGTGTCTCCCTAGGCACCCATCCTAATATGACCCTGGCTGTTGTCTCCCTAGGCACCCATCCTAATTTGCCCCAGGCTATTGTCTCCTTAGGCACCCATCCTAATATGACCCTAGCTTTTGTCTCCCTAGGTACCCATCCTAATATGACCCAGCTGGCTGTTGTGTCTCCCTAGGCACCCATCCTAATATAACCCAGCTGGCTGTTGTGTCTCCCTAGGCACCCATCCTAATATGACCCTGGCCATTGTCTCCCTAGGCACCCATCCTAATAGGACCCTGGCTATTGTCTCCCTAGGCACCCATCCTAATTTGACCCTGGCTATTGTCTCCTTAGGCACCCATCCTAATATGACCCTGGCTTTTGTCTCCCTAGGTACCCATCCTAATATGACCCTGGCTATTGTCTCCCTAGGTACCCATCCTTATTTGACCCTGGTTATTGTCTCCCTAGGTACCCATCCTAATATGACCCTGGCTATTGTCTCCCTAGGTACCCATCCTAATATGACCCTTGCTATTGTCTCCCTAGGTACCCATCCTTATTTGACCCTGGTTATTGCCTCCCTAGGTACCCATCCTAATATGACCCTCCTTAGGCACCCATCCTAATATGACCCTAGCTTTTGTCTCCCTAGGTACCCATCCTAATATGTCCCTGGCTATTGTCTCCCTAGGCACCCATCCTCATATGACCCTGGCTATTGTCTCCCTAGGCACCGATCCTAATTTGACCCTGGCTATTGTCTCCCTAGGCACCGATCCTAATTTGACCCTGGCTATTGTCTCCCTAGGCACCCGTCCTCATATGACCCTGGCTATTGTCTCCCTTGGTAACCATCCTAATATGACCCTGGCTATTGTCTCCCTAGGCACCCATCCTAATTTGACCCTGACTATTGTCTCCCTAGGCACCATCCTTATATGACCCTTGCTATTGTCTCCCTAGGTACCCATCCTAATATGACCCTGGCTATTGTCTCCCTAGGTACCCATCCTAATATGACCCTGGCTATTGTCTCCCTAGGTACCCATCCTAATATGACCCTGGCTATTGTCTCCCTAGGTACCCATCCTAATATGACCCTGGCTATTGTCTCCCTAGGTACCCATCCTAATATGACCCTGGCTATTGTCTCCCTAGGTACCCATCCTAATATGACCCTGGCTATTGTCTCCCTAGGTACCCATCCTAATATGACCCTGGCTATTGTCTCCCTAGGTACCCATCCTAATATGACCCTGGCTATTGTCTCCCTAGGTACCCATCCTAATATGACCCTGGCTATTGTCTCCCTAGGTACCCATCCTAATATGACCCTGGCTATTGTCTCCCTAGGTACCCATCCTAATATGACCCTGGCTATTGTCTCCCTAGGTACCCATCCTAATATGACCCTGGCTATTGTCTCCCTAGGTACCCATCCTAATATGACCCTGGCTATTGTCTCCCTAGGTACCCATCCTAATATGACCCTGGCTATTGTCTCCCTAGGTACCCATCCTAATATGACCCTGGCTATTGTCTCCCTAGGTACCCATCCTAATATGACCCTGGCTATTGTCTCCCTAGGTACCCATCCTAATATGACCCTGGCTATTGTCTCCCTAGGTACCCATCCTAATATGACCCTGGCTATTGTCTCCCTAGGTACCCGTCCTAATAGGACCCTGGCTATTGTCTCCCTAGGTACCCATCCTAATATGACCCTGGCTATTGTCTCCCTAGGTACCCATCCTAATATGACCCTGGCTATTGTCTCCCTAGGTACCCATCCTAATATGACCCTGGCTATTGTCTCCCTAGGTAACCATCCTAATATGACCCTGGCTATTGTCTCCCTAGGTACCCATCCTAATAGGACCCTGACTATTGCGAGGACATTCAACCCCAAACAAACAACATGGCCACTACATGTATTACTTCTTTCTTACTCTGGCCATACCATCAGAATTTTATACTTCAGATATTTTACTGAGTCTGAAATTTATTGATATTGAATAGTTAGTTGTATATTATGACTAGAATGTGGTTTTAAGTTTCTATCAAAAGTAACATGTATGAAAGGTCACTATTCCTGTCAGAGACAACTATACATGTTTAAGGACATACGATGTCAAAGGTCACAGATATGTTATATGTCAAAGGTCATAGACGCAATAAATGTCAAAGTTCATTGACAGGTCAGATGTGAGACACATTACATGACAAAGGTCATGAACACATTGCATGTTCAAAGGTCATGACCTCAAATGCATGTCAAATGTCATTAGACACTATTCATGTCAAAGGTCATTTACACAACACACATTCACTTTTTTTGTTATTATCTTTGTTTAGATTTATTTTCCAGAAATTTTAATGAAGTGTTTGTTTGCTACAGATCATATTTACTTTTCTGACTGGAAGCTTGAATCTCTGATCCGGACGGACTACGAGGGGCGCCACCAGACAACACTGCGCAGCGGTATTGAGTTTCTCCGAGACATCACTATTTATGATAAAAGCATACAACGTAAACCAGGTAAAAATGATTTAAGTCACTGCCCCTTGTTTCCATGTTATGGTGATCAAATCCTGTTTTTATAGTCACAGTCACAGACAGGGCATTATAGCCTGTCAGGGTCAAGGTCATCACAGACAGGGCATTATAGTCTGACAGGGTCAAGGTCATCACAGACAGGGCATTATAGCCTGTCAGGGTCAAGGTCATCACAGACAAGGTATTATAGTCAGACAGCATCAAGGTCATCACAGACAGGGCATTATAATCTGTCAGGGTCAAGGTCATCACAGACAAGGTATTATAGCCTGTCAGGGTCAAGGTCATCACAGACAGGGCATTATAATCTGTCAGGGTCATGGTCATCACAGACAGGGCATTATAGTCTGACAGCGTCAAGGTCATCACAGACAAGGTATTATAGTCAGACAGCATCAAGGTCATCACAGACAGGGCATTAAAGTCTGACAGGGTCAAGGTCATCACAGACAGGGCATTATAGTCTGACAGGGTCAAGGTCATCACAGACAGGCATTATAGTCTGACAGCGTCAAGGTCATCACAGACAGGCATTATAGCCTATCAGGGTCAAGGTCATCACAGACAAGGCATTATAGTCTGACAGGGTCAAGGTCATCACAGACAGGGCATTATAGTCTGACAGCGTCAAGGTCATCACAGACAGGCATAATAGTCTGACAGGGTCAAGGTCATCATAGACAAGGCATAATAGTCTGACAGAGTCAAGGTCATCACAGACAGGGCATTATAATCTGTCAGGGTCATGGTCATCACAGACAGGGCATTATAGTCTGACAGCGTCAAGGTCATCACAGACAGGGAATTATAGCCTGTCAGGGTCAAGGTCATCACAGACAGACATTATAGCCTATCAGGGTCAAGGTCATCACAGACAGGCATTATAGCCTATCAGGGTCAAGGTCATCACAGACAAGGCATTATAGTCTGACAGCGTCAAGGTCATCACAGACAGGTCATCATAGACAGGGCATTAAAGTCTGACAGGTTCAAGGTCATCACAGACAGGGCATTATAGCCTGCCAGGGTCAAGGTCATCACAGACAAGGTATTATAGTCTGACAGCGTCAAGGTCATCACAGACAGGGCATTATAGCCTGTTAGGGTCAAGGTCATCACAGACAACGTATTATAGTCTGACAGCGTCAAGGTCATCACAGACAAGGTATTTTAGCCTGTCAGGGTCAAGGTCATCACGGACAACGTATTATAGTCTGACAGCGTCAAGGTCATCACAGACAGGGCATTATAGCCTGTCAGGGTCAAGGTCATCACAGACAGGGCATTAAAGTCTGAAAGGGTCATGGTCATCACAGTCAGTGCATTATAGCCTGTCAGGTTCAAGGTCATGCATTACTCCAGTGAAAAATAATGCTGATGCATGTCATACTCATTTAAATATATCAACTAAGTATTGGTTGTGTAAAATATATCAACTAAGTATTGGTTGTGTAAAATATAACAACTTGCTGTAATTATCCTGTGATAAGCCCATTGTGCGGACTCATCAGGTCTGACTCAAAGTAAGATTATTTGGACTCACCCTTATAGAACACTGAAATAGCGTATGTTAATTGGCATATTGCTGGTTAAATACATGTGTTGTGTTTTATTGGCTTTTGTCATCTTTTATCTCTGTAAGATGTTAAAATGATGATTAACAAATATTGAATATATTATTTAGAATTCTTCTAATTGTGATTTTTTACAGAGAATCATCCGTGTCAGAACCGCAATGGGGATTGTTCCCACTTTTGCTTTCCTGTACCGTATTCCAGAGACTCGGGAGCTCTGGGAAGGGTCTGTGGTTGTCCATTTGGGAAAAAAATTGCTGAGAGCCAGCGAGATTGTGTTAGCAATCCGAGTGAGAAAAGGACTATTGAATGTTTGCAAGGAAACTTCCAATGTAAGAATGGGAGATGTATTCCGCAGGCGTTCAGGTGTGACCAAGACAACGACTGTCTTGACTTCTCAGACGAGCACGATTGTGACAAGAGTAAGTACTACAGTAAAAATCTAATCCAACAGGAATGTTAATCGAGCTGGTACCAGCAGGTTGTTAGTTTGTTATGTCACTGTGTCAGCTGCCAGCCTTCTTTGTGGACTTTAGCCCACTCTACTGGTATAATGGTCTGTTCAAATTGCCCTTCAACTGTCCGAAGCCTTCCTCTGTCTTTTAACAATTATTATTGTTAATTATCTTAATAAAAATATTTCTCAAACTTCATTTGTAGGTAAATCTCTTTGGTTCCAGTGAAAAGTTTTCAATTATGAGACTTATCTGAAGTAAAAAAAATGACTGTCAGATGGCCATCTTGGATTTGAACAGTTTAAAGTTGTTCGTTTATTGCCATTACATATTTCACAGAAAGTACTGAAAGGGATCTTTTACAAATCTTACAAATGTGTTGTGCATGTTGACTTTTGAGACTGATCTGAAAAACAAGATGGCTGCCAGACTGCTGGCTTGGATTTTGACAGAAGTTTGTTAACTCTATTTTTAGACAAAATACCTAAAGAACCTTTCTAAACTTACAAAGGTTGGTTCTTCTTGATCCTTAGTCGTACATCTATTCAAGCAAACAAGATGGCCACCAAATGGCCATTTTGGAATTTGTTTATTATCTCTCTTTCTCTGAAAGTAAATTCTCAAATTCTGTAATCGTCTTTCTGTAGTTGTGGACATATGCATAAACAGTTGTTGACTTTTTAATGGAATGTTTCCATGGCAACTGTCATCTCTGTTTGACTACGGACAAAACAATGTACAATTACATCTACGGTATCCATAAAGAGTTTAATTGTACTAAAAATATGACTTAGAATTGTTGTTTGTAGTAACAAACGCTACTATACGTTACATTATATGGTTTACAGGGACGACGTGTCCTCCTCACCAGTTCCACTGTAAGAACGGGAAGTGTATCGGCAAACTCTGGCATTGTGATGGTGACGACGACTGCGGAGACATGTCAGACGAAAAGAATTGTCGTGAGTTTTGACGGAATCTTCTGTCAGTCATTAATTGTGATGTACTGAATTGTCTTGATTGACATACCAATTCCGGTGATGTTATGTACTGAATTGTCTTGATTGATATACCGATTCCGGTGATGTTATGTACATGAATTGTCTTGATCGACATACCGATTCCGGTGATGTTATGTACTGAATTGTCTTGATTGACATACCAATTCCGGTGATTTTATGTACTGAATTGTCTTGTTCGACATACCGATTCCGGTGGTGTTTTGTACTGAATTGTCTTGATCGACATACCAATTCCGGCGATGTTATGTACTGAATTGTCTTGATCGCCATACCAATTCCGGTGATGTTATGTACTGAATTGTCTTGATTGACATACCAATTCCGGTGATTTTATGTACTGAATTGTCTTGATCGACATACCGATTCCGGTGATGTTATGTACTGAACAATGTCAGCATCCATCACATGTTGAAAGCTACTTGTATCTGGAATGGCTGAGGTTCACTATCTCTCACCTAGGATAGGGAGTGTTTGATGGCTTAAAGGATCTTCTAAACATAAATGCTGATATGTTCTTAATTTGAAGATAAAATTTGTTCTTTGAGAGAATTAATGATTTGGATTTATTAGTTATTAATAAAGCCAGAAGATTTGTTAATGTCCAGAAAGGTTTTAAACATTCTGTTTATGATTCAGTTTTAAAGTCTGCTATTTTTTCTGTTTCGTTGGCAGCTGTGAAGAAGTGTCGAAAGAACCAGTTCCAGTGCAATAATACATTGTGTATCCACTACCGCTTCAAGTGTGACACAGACAATGACTGTGGGGACGGGTCAGACGAGGGAAGCTTCTGTGGTAAGTTATAGTGTGACACAGACAATGACTGTGGGGACGGGTCAGACGAGGGAAGCTTCTGTGGTAAGTTATAGTGTGACACAGACAATGACTGTGGGGACGGGTCAGACGAGGGAAGCTTCTGTGGTAAGTTATAGTGTGACACAGACAATGACTGTGGGGACGGGTCAGACGAGGGAAGCTTCTGTGGTAAGTTATAGTGTGACACAGACAATGACTGTGGGGACGGGTCAGACGAGGGAAGCTTCTGTGGTAAGTTATAGTGTGACACAGACAATGACTGTGGGGACGGGTCAGACGAGGGAAGCTTCTGTGGTAAGTTATAGTGTGACACAGACAATGACTGTGGGGACGGGTCAGACGAGGGAAGCTTCTGTGGTAAGTTATAGTGTGACACAGACAATGACTGTGGGGACGGGTCAGACGAGGGAAGCTTCTGTGGTAAGTTATAGTGTGACACAGACAATGACTGTGGGGACGGGTCAGACGAGGGAAGCTTCTGTGGTAAGTTATAGTGTGACACAGACAATGACTGTGGGGACGGGTCAGACGAGGGAAGCTTCTGTGGTAAGTTATAGTGTGACACAGACAATGACTGTGGGGACGGGTCAGACGAGGGAAGCTTCTGTGGTAAGTTATAGTGTGACACAGACAATGACTGTGGGGACGGGTCAGACGAGGGAAGCTTCTGTGGTAAGTTATAGTGTGACACAGACAATGACTGTGGGGACGGGTCAGACGAGGGAAGCTTCTGTGGTAAGTTATAGTGTGACACAGACAATGACTGTGGGGACGGGTCAGACGAGGGAAGCTTCTGTGGTAAGTTATAGTGTGACACAGACAATGACTGTGGGGACGGGTCAGACGAGGGAAGCTTCTGTGGTAAGTTATAGTGTGACACAGACAATGACTGTGGGGACGGGTCAGACGAGGGAAGCTTCTGTGGTAAGTTATAGTGTGACACAGACAATGACTGTGGGGACGGGTCAGACGAGGGAAGCTTCTGTGGTAAGTTATAGTGTGACACAGACAATGACTGTGGGGACGGGTCAGACGAGGGAAGCTTCTGTGGTAAGTTATAGTGTGACACAGACAATGACTGTGGGGACGGGTCAGACGAGGGAAGCTTCTGTGGTAAGTTATAGTGTGACACAGACAATGACTGTGGGGACGGGTCAGACGAGGGAAGCTTCTGTGGTAAGTTATAGTGTGACACAGACAATGACTGTGGGGACGGGTCAGACGAGGGAAGCTTCTGTGGTAAGTTATAGTGTGACACAGACAATGACTGTGGGGACGGGTCAGACGAGGGAAGCTTCTGTGGTAAGTTATAGTGTGACACAGACAATGACTGTGGGGACGGGTCAGACGAGGGAAGCTTCTGTGGTAAGTTATAGTGTGACACAGACAATGACTGTGGGGACGGGTCAGACGAGGGAAGCTTCTGTGGTAAGTTATAGTGTGACACAGACAATGACTGTGGGGACGGGTCAGACGAGGGAAGCTTCTGTGGTAAGTTATAGTGTGACACAGACAATGACTGTGGGGACGGGTCAGACGAGGGAAGCTTCTGTGGTAAGTTATAGTGTGACACAGACAATGACTGTGGGGACGGGTCAGACGAGGGAAGCTTCTGTGGTAAGTTATAGTGTGACACAGACAATGACTGTGGGGACGGGTCAGACGAGGGAAGCTTCTGTGGTAAGTTATAGTGTGACACAGACAATGACTGTGGGGACGGGTCAGACGAGGGAAGCTTCTGTGGTAAGTTATAGTGTGACACAGACAATGACTGTGGGGACGGGTCAGACGAGGGAAGCTTCTGTGGTAAGTTATAGTGTGACACAGACAATGACTGTGGGGACGGGTCAGACGAGGGAAGCTTCTGTGGTAAGTTATAGTGTGACACAGACAATGACTGTGGGGACGGGTCAGACGAGGGAAGCTTCTGTGGTAAGTTATAGTGTGACACAGACAATGACTGTGGGGACGGGTCAGACGAGGGAAGCTTCTGTGGTAAGTTATAGTGTGACACAGACAATGACTGTGGGGACGGGTCAGACGAGGGAAGCTTCTGTGGTAAGTTATAGTGTGACACAGACAATGACTGTGGGGACGGGTCAGACGAGGGAAGCTTCTGTGGTAAGTTATAGTGTGACACAGACAATGACTGTGGGGACGGGTCAGACGAGGGAAGCTTCTGTGGTAAGTTATAGTGTGACACAGACAATGACTGTGGGGACGGGTCAGACGAGGGAAGCTTCTGTGGTAAGTTATAGTGTGACACAGACAATGACTGTGGGGACGGGTCAGACGAGGGAAGCTTCTGTGGTAAGTTATAGTGTGACACAGACAATGACTGTGGGGACGGGTCAGACGAGGGAAGCTTCTGTGGTAAGTTATAGTGTGACACAGACAATGACTGTGGGGACGGGTCAGACGAGGGAAGCTTCTGTGGTAAGTTATAGTGTGACACAGACAATGACTGTGGGGACGGGTCAGACGAGGGAAGCTTCTGTGGTAAGTTATAGTGTGACACAGACAATGACTGTGGGGACGGGTCAGACGAGGGAAGCTTCTGTGGTAAGTTATAGTGTGACACAGACAATGACTGTGGGGACGGGTCAGACGAGGGAAGCTTCTGTGGTAAGTTATAGTGTGACACAGACAATGACTGTGGGGACGGGTCAGACGAGGGAAGCTTCTGTGGTAAGTTATAGTGTGACACAGACAATGACTGTGGGGACGGGTCAGACGAGGGAAGCTTCTGTGGTAAGTTATAGTGTGACACAGACAATGACTGTGGGGACGGGTCAGACGAGGGAAGCTTCTGTGGTAAGTTATAGTGTGACACAGACAATGACTGTGGGGACGGGTCAGACGAGGGAAGCTTCTGTGGTAAGTTATAGTGTGACACAGACAATGACTGTGGGGACGGGTCAGACGAGGGAAGCTTCTGTGGTAAGTTATAGTGTGACACAGACAATGACTGTGGGGACGGGTCAGACGAGGGAAGCTTCTGTGGTAAGTTATAGTGTGACACAGACAATGACTGTGGGGACGGGTCAGACGAGGGAAGCTTCTGTGGTAAGTTATAGTGTGACACAGACAATGACTGTGGGGACGGGTCAGACGAGGGAAGCTTCTGTGGTAAGTTATAGTGTGACACAGACAATGACTGTGGGGACGGGTCAGACGAGGGAAGCTTCTGTGGTAAGTTATAGTGTGACACAGACAATGACTGTGGGGACGGGTCAGACGAGGGAAGCTTCTGTGGTAAGTTATAGTGTGACACAGACAATGACTGTGGGGACGGGTCAGACGAGGGAAGCTTCTGTGGTAAGTTATAGTGTGACACAGACAATGACTGTGGGGACGGGTCAGACGAGGGAAGCTTCTGTGGTAAGTTATAGTGTGACACAGACAATGACTGTGGGGACGGGTCAGACGAGGGAAGCTTCTGTGGTAAGTTATAGTGTGACACAGACAATGACTGTGGGGACGGGTCAGACGAGGGAAGCTTCTGTGGTAAGTTATAGTGTGACACAGACAATGACTGTGGGGACGGGTCAGACGAGGGAAGCTTCTGTGGTAAGTTATAGTGTGACACAGACAATGACTGTGGGGACGGGTCAGACGAGGGAAGCTTCTGTGGTAAGTTATAGTGTGACACAGACAATGACTGTGGGGACGGGTCAGACGAGGGAAGCTTCTGTGGTAAGTTATAGTGTGACACAGACAATGACTGTGGGGACGGGTCAGACGAGGGAAGCTTCTGTGGTAAGTTATAGTGTGACACAGACAATGACTGTGGGGACGGGTCAGACGAGGGAAGCTTCTGTGGTAAGTTATAGTGTGACACAGACAATGACTGTGGGGACGGGTCAGACGAGGGAAGCTTCTGTGGTAAGTTATAGTGTGACACAGACAATGACTGTGGGGACGGGTCAGACCAGGGAAGCTTCTGTGGTAAGTTAAAGTGTGACACAGATAATGACTGTGGGGACGGGTCAGACGAGGGAAGCTTCTGTGGTAAGTTATAGTGTGACAGAGACAGTGACTGTGGTAAGATATTGTCTTTGAATTGAATTACCAGAGTTCCACACATGTGTATATATATTGTCTGTGACTAATCTTCAGAGACCCACATGTGTGTATAGATATTGTCTGTGACTAATCTCAAGAGACCCACACATGTGTATATATATTGTCTGTGACTACCGGTAATCTCCAGAGACACACACTTGTGTATAGATATTGTCTGTTACTAATCTCAAGAGACCCACACATGTGTATATATATTGTCTGTGACTAATCTTCAGAGACCCACATGTGTGTATAGGACGGGTCAGACCAGGGAAGCTTCTGTGGTAAGTTATAGTGTGACAGAGACAGTGACTGTGGTAAGATATTGTCTTTGAATTGAATTACCAGAGTTCCACACATGTGTATATATATTGTCTGTGACTAATCTTCGGAGACCCACATGTGTGTATAGATATTGTCTGTGACTTCCGGTAATCTCCAGAGACCCACACTTGTTTATAGATATTGTCTGTGACTAATCTCAAGAGACCCACACATGCATATAGATATTGTCTGTGACTACCGGTAATCTCCAGAGACCCACACGTGTGTATAGATATTGTCTGTAACTAGTGGTAATCTTCAGAGACCCACACATGTGTATATATATTGTCTGTGACTAATCTCCAGAGACCCACACATGTGTAAAGATATTGTCTGTGACTAATCTCAAGAGACCCACACATGTGTATAGATATTATCTTTGACTAATCTCCAGAGACCCACACATGTGTATATATATTGTCTGTGACTGATCTCCAGAGACCCACACATGTGTATAGTTATTGTTTGTGACTAATCTCCAGTGACCCACACGTGTATAGATATTGTCTGTGACTAATCTCAAGAGACCCACAAATGTGTATATTGTCTGTGACTAATCTCAAGAGACCCACACGTGTGCATAGATATTGTCTGTAACTAGTGGTAATATTCAGAGACCCACACATGTGTATATATATTGTCTATGACTAATCTCCAGAGACCCACACGTGTGCTCTGGACTACTACCAATGTGGAGACAAGCGTTGTATTCCTGACAGTAAACTATGTGATGGATCCCGAGACTGTTTTGACGCGTCGGATGAGCAGGATTGTCCGCCCCTGAATTGTACGGAAGGGAAGTGGACCTGTAAGACGGAGCGTCAGTGTATTCCAGAGCGGTATCATTGTGATGGTGCGCCTGATTGTCGTGACAGCAGTGACGAGGTTGACTGTCGTAAGTACCAGTAAACACGATTTCTCCATCTCTATCATGTCATTCTTATCCTTGCTAATTTAAACTATTTATCCAGTTCCTTTTAAAGGCTCTCTGTCTCTCTGTCTGTCTGTCTATCTCTTCCTTTCCTTGCTTTTAGATCTTGTATTCTCTATAACAGTATGTCTGTCTGTCTGTGTATTTCTCCATTTCTCTCTCTTTCCTTTACTTAAATGCTGTTGACTCTTGTTTTTTCAGTCTGTGTATTTTTCCGTTTCTTACTCCTCCTTTTGTTTAAACATTCTTGACTCTTTTCTTCTATCTGTCTGTGTATTTCTCCATTTTTAAGGTCACCTGAGCTCAAGTGACCTATTCCGATCACTTTCCATCCCTCGTCTTCCGTCGTGCGTCGGCCGTTTGCATAAACTTTTTACATTTTCAACTTCTTCTCAAGAACCAGTGGATGGAACTTTTTCAAACTTGGTCAGAATCATCCTTGGTAGATGAGGCTACAAAATTGTAAAATTGGGATTCCTAACCCAACCCCTGGGGCCAGGGCGCGGCCCCAAAGGGAAAATTAACCAATATTTCAAAAATCTTCTTTTCCAGACTCAGAGGTTCTACAGTCATTTTCAGTGCATGGATAGAAAGATCATCAGGAGCTTTATTGAAATTGTCAATTTCAGGACCCCCAAGCTATCCGTTCTCCCTTGGGGAGGGGGTCAAGTTTACTATAGTTTATAAAGGGAAACAACACTTTTGAGTATATTTTAACAATTTTCTGTAGGAAATTATTCTTACTTGGTGAGAATTATCCTTAAAGGGAGATGGTTTTAAATTGTAAAAATGGGATTCCTATCCCAACCCTAGGGGCCAGGGTGGGCCCCAAAGGGAAATTTAACCAATATTTCAAAAATCTTCTTCTCCAGACTCAGAGGTACTACAGTCAAAATTTCAGTGCATGGATAGAAAGATCATCAGGAGCTTTATTGAAATTGTCAATTTCAGGACCCCCAAGCTATCCGTTCTCCCTTGGGGAGGGGGTAAAGTTTACAAATGTTTATATAGGGAAATAACACTTTTGGGTATATGTTATCCATTTTCAGCAGAAAATCATTCAAACTTGGTCAGAATCATCTTTGGTGGATGAGGGTATTGCATTGTAAAATTGGAATTCCTACCCCATCCCCAGGGGCTAGGGCGGGGCCCCAAAGGGAACATTTACCAATATTTTAAAATTCTTATCCTTTGATGACATGACAAGTATTGTATTTCACTTAGTTTACATGTTGATTTCCACATCACATCTAAACAATAAAATAAAGCTACCAGTACCTATGATATAACTCAGGTGATCGCTACCAGTACCTATGATATAACTCAGGTGATCGCTACCAGTACCTATGACATAACTCAGGTGATCGCTACCAGTACCTATGATATAACTCAGGTGATCGCTACCAGTACCTATGACATAACTCAGGTGATCGCTACCAGTACCTATGATATAACTCAGGTGATCGCTACCAGTACCTATGACATAACTCAGGTGATCGCTAAGGCCCTTGGGCCTCTCGTTCTCTCTTCCGTTTGCTTAAATACTCTTTCTTACTCCTCCTTTTGTTTAATCATTCTTGATTCTTTCCTTCTATCTGTCTGTGTATTTCTCCATTTTTCTCTCTTTCCTTTACTTAAATACTGTTGACTCTTTTATTTTTTCTGTCTGTGTATTTCTCCATTTTGCTTTCTTTCCTTTACTTAATAACTCTTGACTCTTTTATTTTTTCTGTCTGTGTATTTCTCCATTTTTCTTTCTTTCCTTTACTTAATAACTCTTGACTCTTTTATTTTTTCTGTATCTCAACCACTATTTACAATCTCTCTATATGAAGAAGTGTGAATGATGAAAATTCAAATTATTTAAGAGTGCTCAACTTGTAAATATTCATATTTTCCGAGTAATAGATGGATCAGGATACATGTATATCAGTCTACTGTCAGACTCCGGTCAGCTGTTTGGTCTGAAGTGTATATATGACACCAATGACTGGCAGTGGGCTAGTGGCTGGCACTAGTGTGACAATGTCTCCTGATATCTGGGGCTACTAATATCAGGCCACTAACAGGGTCCTACACTCATTTTATACATATATACATATGTTATAAACATGTATAATCTGAAATAAAGTAGAACGAATAAGTAGTTCAATGAATTCTTTTACTGGACGAATGAAGATATCTTTATTGAACCAATTAAGATATCTTTACTGAACAAATGAACAAATGAAGATATCTTTACTGGATAAATGAAGATATCTTTACTGGACAAATGAACAAATGAAGATATCTTTACTGGACAAATGAAGATATCTTTACTGGACAAATGAACAAGTGAAGATATCTTTACTGAACAGATGAACAAATGAAGATATCTTTACTGGACAAATGAAGATATCTTTACTGGACAAATGAACAAATGAAGATATCTTTACTGAACGATACCTTGTTGTCCTAGTTCTGCTTTGAAGACTGATTAAATTATTGTTATTTTCTTGTTCAGCGTCTCGAGAGGATGGCTGTCTAAAGGAGGAGTTTAACTGTACACAGGGAGGCTGTATCCCCCTCACATGGAAATGTGACGGCCAACCAGACTGCCCTGACGGCTCAGACGAACCAGATGACTGTCGTAAGTCAATTCTTTAGACACCTGTCAACAACTTTGGTATGGGGACCTGCCACACCTTGGTTTCCAAGGATAGTTTGCTTTAATTCTGTGGATTTTGATAGACTTGGTCAGCATGTACATTGTTCAATGACTAAGATTGAGTTCAAAGTTTAAAATCTTAATATAATCAATTTTAGCACACTATGCTGTGATTGGTTGTTGTTCACACTTGTTTTTTTCTCAAAGTTATTTGTAAGTGATCTTGAATTGAATATTATTTGATATTTATGAAATATGTAATATGTGTATCTTGTAAACTTGTCATCATCAACTTCAATATTTTAGCAGTCATCTTGTTTCAGCAATTTTCATGCTAATATTTTGCTTGTTATAATTGCCCAAAGTTAATATTCTGTACAATATTAATTTCTATTGGCTATATTGTCATAATTTGTGATTGTGCAAATTCATCAGTGATCTATATATATAGCGACGGTGTAGAAAATGGATTGATAGAGTCTATATATATAGCGACGGTGTAGAAAATGGATTGATAGAGTCTATATATATAGCGACGGTGTAGAAAATGGATTGAT
>NW_018480013.1:11460-11634 GCF_002113885.1 Mizuhopecten yessoensis | reverse complement strand
ATATATAGCGACGGTATAGAATATGGATTGATAGAGTCTATATATATAGCGACAGTGTAGAAAATGGATTGATAGAGTCTACATATATAGCGACAGTGTAGAAAATGGTTTGATAGAGTCTATATATATAGCGACGGTGTAGAAAAGGGATTGATAGAGTCTATATATATAGCG
>NW_018480013.1:6101-9399 GCF_002113885.1 Mizuhopecten yessoensis | reverse complement strand
GTCTATATATATAGCGACGATGTAGAAAATGGATTGATAGAGTCTATATATATAGCGACGATGTAGAAAATGGATAAAAAGAGTCTATCACATGTAGGAACCTGTATGAGAAATATGCAGATACTCTATCCGAGGGTGAAGAATTTGAGTCAGAACTGAGGCTGTACTGATGTTATGACACAAAATTCTGCACCCCAGGGTAGAACATCCGTATCCCTAATACCTAATGATTTACTCCTCAGTTCTTCCACCTCTTAACCAAAATTTTGGAAAAACAGGACGTAGACAATGCAGAAAGAACACTAAATATAGCAGAATTTCTAGATAATGTATATACAAACTAATATCATATTTGGGAAGAACAGAAAAAAAGTATGGTATACCATAGGTCTACCTCATATATAAAGATTCATGCAAGACCTTCAGGGCAAACTTGTACAACGGTTTTGAGGTGATGACACTTGTTGATGGTAGGATTACGACAGCCAGTGAAACAACATTTTGTTGCGTTTTCAATTATGATATGTCTTGATAAAATGCAGTCATCTGATTATGACATCCTAATCGTACATGTCACTGGTGTTCCTCCTGGGACACCTATAAAATATATCTTACATACGCAGAGGATTTAGAAGTTAAGAAAAATCTGTGATTATTCAATTGAGCTCTGATTGCTTAAGTTTCCACACAATTATTGAATCAACATGAGCAGAGAGGAAACTTGGTTGAGATTTATTCGATACAAAGATGAATTAAAAAAATTGGGGAAGCTACCTACAATTAAGCTTCACTTAGGAATTTTTCAGTTTTATGGGTGTAGTTTTATGGGTGTAGTTTTATGGGTGTAGTTTTATGGGTGTAGTTTTATGGGTGTAGTTTTATGGGGTAGTTTTATGGGTGTAGTTTTATGGGGTAGTTTTATGGGTGTAGTTTTATGGGTGTAGTTTTATGGGGTAGTTTTATGGGTGTAGTTTTATGGGGTAGTTTTATGGGTGTAGTTTTATGGGTGTAGTTTTATGGGGTAGTTTTATGGGTGTAGTTTTATGGGTGTAGTTTTATGGGGTAGTTTTATGGGTGTAGTTTTATGGGTGTAGTTTTATGGGGTAGTTTTATGGGTGTAGTTTTATGGGTGTAGTTTTATGGGGTAGTTTTATGGGTGTAGTTTTATGGGTGTAGTTTTATGGGGTAGTTTTATGGGTGTAGTTTTATGGGGTAGTTTTATGGGTGTAGTTTTATGGGTGTAGTTTTATGGGTGTAAGATGTTAAATTTGATTATGGGTGAAGAAGAGATGCAAACCGTTCACAATCAGAACTTTACCGAGTAATGTAGCATTAAAGTATTATCTCCTGGTATCGTCACTTTGTTGCATGATGAGCCTCAGAGGACGCTTCATGGCGTGGGACCTCGTCAGTTTTCAATCATTATGCCCCCCACCCCCCTTCCCTCTTTGTTAGACTTTGTGTTAGGCTCCAATTACTCCTAATATTAAAATCCAACATGACACTTTATCTTCAGCCACCCCTACCTGTTCTTATGAGCGCTTCCGGTGTAAAAATGGACGCTGTATTGCCAAGTCCTGGATGTGTGACGGAGATGACGATTGTGGTGACAATAGTGATGAGGACCAGAACCTCAACTGTCGTATGTATCAGTATCCATGGCAACCTGTTACTGTATTCATAGTAACCTATATCCATACCCCTAGCAACCTGTAACTCTATCCCTGGCAACCTATATCTATATACCCATAGTAACCTGTAACTGTATCGCTGACAATCTTTATTTATACCCCTAGCACCCTATAACTTTATCCATGGCAACCTATATCTATACCCTTAGCAACCTGTAACTATATCCCTGGCAACCTATATCTATACCCCAAGCAACCAGTTACTGTATCCTTGGCAACCTATATCTGTACCCCTAGCAACATGTAACTGTATCCCTGGTAACCTATATCTATATCCCTAGCAACCTGTAACTGTAACTCACTCTGCTTGAATTGATAACCTTGGCAATTGTAACCTGTGATATAAACCATGGCAATCTCTAATTATAACCTGAGCAACTGTAGCTATTATTCTGGCAGTTTGTTGCTATAACTCTGGTTACCAGTAACTATCTTCCTGGCAACCTGTAGCTATAACCCTTGCAACCAGTAACTATCACCCTGGCAACCATTAACAATAACCTTATCTGCTTGTATCAATTTTATGTATCTTTAACATTAATGTCTAATTACTGTCTGCTTATCTATAACCCTACTTACCTGTAACTATGTATCTGTAGCCCTACAAATCTGTAACTATGTATCTGTAACTCTATTTACCTGTAACTATGTGTCTGTAACTCTACCAACCTGTAACTATGTATCTGTAACTCTACCAACCTGTAACTATGTATCTGTAACTCTACTTACCTGTAGCTGTGTATCTGTAACTCTACCAACCTGTAACTATGTATCTGTAACCCTTCCAACCTGTAACTATGTGTCTGTAACTCTACCAACCTGTAACAATGTGTCTGTAACCCTACTTACCTGTAACTATGTATCTGTAACCCTTCCAACCTGTAACTATGTGTCTGTAACTCTACTAACCTGTAACTATGTATCTGTAACTCTACTTACCTGTAACGACGTGTCTGTAACTCTACCAACCTGTTACTATGTATCTGTAACTCTACCAACCTGTAACTATGTATCTGTAACCCTGCTAATCTGTAACTATGTCTCTGTAACTCTACTTACCTGTAACAACGTGTCTGTAACTCTACTTACCTGTAACAATGTGTCTGTAACTCTACCAACCTGTAACTGTGTATCTGTAACTCTTCTAACATGTAACTATGTATCTGTAACTCTACTTACCTGTAACAATGTGTCTGTAACTCTACCAACCTGTAGCTATGTATCTGTCACTCTACTTACCTGTAACAATGTGTCTGTAACCCTTCCAACCTGTAACTATGTATCTGTAACTCTACCAACCTGTAACTATGTATCTGTAACCCTACTTACCTGTAACTATGTATCTGTTACCTTACCAACCTGTAACTGTGTATCTGTAACTCTACTTACCTGTAACTATGTATCTGTAACTTTACCAACCTGTAACTATGTATCTGTTACCCTACCAACCTGTAACTGTGTATCTGTAACTCTACTTACCTGTAACTGTGTATCTGTCACTCTACTTACCTGTAACTATGTGTCTGTAACTCTACTTACCTGTAACTATGTGTCTGTAACTCTACTTACCTGTAACTGTGTATCTGTAACTCTACTTACCTGTAACT
>NW_018480013.1:0-2396 GCF_002113885.1 Mizuhopecten yessoensis | reverse complement strand
ATGTGTCTGTAACTCTACTTACCTATAACAATGTGTCTGTAACTCTACTTACCTATAACAATGTGTCTGTAACTCTACTTACCTATAACAATGTGTCTGTAACTCTACTTACCTGTAACTATGTATCTGTAACTCTACTTACCTGTAACTTTATATCTGTAACTCTACTTACCTGTAACAACGTGTCTGTAACTCTACTTACCTGTAACTATATATCTGTAACTTTACTTACCTGTAACTATATATCTGTAACTTTACCTACCTGTAACTATATATCTGTAACTTTACTTACCTGTAACTATATATCTGTAACTTTACTTACCTGTAACAAGGTGTCTGTAACTCTACTTACCTGTAACTATGTATCTGTAACTCTACCAACCTGTAACTATGCATCTGTAACTCTACCAACCTGTAACTATGCATCTGTAACTCTACCAACCTGTAACTATGCATCTGTAACTCTACTTACCTGTAACTGTGTATCTGTAACTCTACTTACCTGTAACAATGTGTCTGTAACCCTACCAACCTGTAACTGTGTATCTGTAACCCTACTAATCTGTAACTATGTATCTGTAACTATACATACATGTAACAATATATCTCTAACTCTACCAACCTGTAATTTATAACCAAGCAATATGTATCTTTGTAAATGTTACCCAAGCAACCTGGTAGTTTTTATCTTGTAATTCAGGTAAAAATGTCTAAATCTTTTTTTTATCTGTTTCCCTTTTAACCTGTGATTTGTTTATGTTACAAAAGTTCCACAAAAGGAAAAACTTTCCATTCTTAATTTGTGCTGTCCCCATTCATCAATTCTAACTGATGGGTAGGCAATTGTTCATCTTGTAATGTGATATTGACATCATTATTGTAGCGCCCCCACCGTTCCGATGTCCCTCCCACCAGTGGCAATGTCCGGGAGAGTTCCGCGTCTGTGTCAACACGTCAGTTGTGTGTGACGGTAACGAGGACTGCCCTGGTGGCCACGATGAGAGTTCCATCTGTAGTGAGTACCCCTCTGACATAAGAAAATCTATTACGTGTATACGACAAGATCGGGGGCAGAAAGTATCTTGAAAATGTAAAAAACAAAAGTGTCACTGCAGGAGTACACACAGTGCCAATTTCATTGAAATGTTGGATTTTGACTAATTATCTTGTGAAAGAGTTAATTTCACGAACAATTTCTTGTTTGTGTATTTTGCAGATGATTCATTTCTATTGTCATAAAAAACCCTTTGAAATATTAAATTTGTTGTTGTCTTTTTAATGGACAGTTTGTTAGGTCTGTTGTCTATTTTTTTTATGTGAGATTTGAACCCAGCACAGTTGTTTTTTGAATATAAGGCGAAAGTTTGACCCTGCTAAATCAGAGCACATTACCACTGGTAAATGACTTGTAACGATGACTGTGTTGTAGACAGTGATGAATGTAAAACAGACAATGGCGGCTGCAGCTTCATGTGTCTCCAGACCCCTCGCGGGGCCGAGTGTATGTGTCCTCCCGGTCATCGACTCCAAGGGCCAAAGCTGTGTGTCGGTCAGTCCAGACTTTATACTGTGTCCAGTTGTCCAGAACTGGCTAACTTATGACAAATTTCTGTTTTATGTATCACAATTACTGGAATTTTCCTGCCAGAATTTGTTCATGGAAGGATATATTGCTATAAAAATCAATCAAGTTTTCTGGAAATCCATTGAAGTACATATTCCCACAGTTCTTTTTTATTAATTCAAAGTGTTGACTTTTAAAATTACCACGTTGTGAGCGTACAATTTGTGTTTGTATCCCTTAATGCATCATTGATTATCTCCCATGTCTGCCAGTTTTTTTGTCTGTTTTAAAACTCTATATGTTACAGATTGGGATGAGTGTGAGGTGGCCGGTACGTGTAGTCAGCAGTGTATTAACACCAAGGGATCTTATAAGTGTGTATGTGGGGAAGGCTACACATTGGTTGACCACCACAAGTGTGCTGCTAACAGGAGTAAGTCTAAACCTCTTCTCAATCCCAATCTCCTCCAATCTCCTACCTTTCCTTCCCCTTCCCCTCCATCTCCTCTCCCCTTCCTCCATCCCCTTACCCTCCATCTCCTCTCCTCTTCCTCCATCCCCTTCCCCTCCATCTCCACTCCCCTTCCTCCAACCCCTTCCCCTCCATCTCCTCTCCTCTTCCTCCATCCCCTTCCCCTCCATCTCCTCTCCTCTTCCTCCAACCCCTTCCCCTCCATCTCCACTCCTCTTCCTCCAACCCCTTCCCCTCCATCTCCATTCCTCTTCCTCCATCCCCTTCCCCTCCATCTCCTCTCCTCTTCCTCCATCCTCTTCCCCTCAATCTCCACTCCTCTTTCTCCATCCCCTTCCCCTCCATCTCCTCTCCTCTTCC
>NW_018480012.1:338502-372486 GCF_002113885.1 Mizuhopecten yessoensis | reverse complement strand
GAGGTATGGTGTCACTCCTTGGTGTTTTATACTGACACAGTAATGGAGTAAGGGAGGATTTATGTGATTACTGTACAGTTATACTGTATAAGATTCATAAGGGATTTATGTGACTACTATAAAGTTATATTGTGTTAGATTCATCAGGGAGTAATGTGATTACTGTACATTATATTGTGTAAGATTTATATTAGATTCCTAAGGATCGTCTGCTGGATAACCGAACTACTCGGTAGTGAAGCAGACGTAAAACAACTCGAACAGAAAAAGAAAAAAAAACATTCCTTAGGAATCTCACAGGAACATATAACATTTAGATTGGATGCTATACACTTGTTGTACATCATTACAATGTACCTATTATAGACAGCGGCTTGTTAAACGTAGATGACTCAAGCAGGACCAACAGGCAGTTGGTATATACCGAATATATTTCACGAGTGTGGCTAATATTTTTTTTATATTTTTCAAGAGCACAACACGAGTGATAGATATCAAATACATTGTATTAGCCACACGAGTGAAATCTATTTGGTATTACTGTAGACACTGTTGGATATTCTGTTTATTACATTTATGTGATTATTGTGCAGTCAATTGTGTTAGATTAATACGGAATTTTGTGACTAGTTTGCAGTTATATTGTGTAAGATTCAAAGTGACTACTGTACAGTTATATTGTATAAGATTGATAAGGGATTTATGTGACTACTGTACAGTTATATTGTGTTAGATTAATACTGGATTTATGTGACTACTGTAGTTATATTGTGTAAGATTTATAAGGGAGGATTTATGTGATTACTGTACAGTTATACTGTCTAAGATTCATAAGGGATTTATGTGACTACTGTAAAGTTATATTGTGTTAGATTCATCAGGGAGTAATGTGATTACTGTACATTATATTGTGTAAGATTTATATTAGATTTATGTGACTACTGTACAGTTATATTGTGTAAGATTTATACTGGATTTATGTGACTACTGTAGTTATATTGTGTAGGATTAATTCTGGATTTATGTGACTACTGTAAAGTTATATTGTGTAAAATTAATACTAGATTTATGTGACTACTGTATTGTTATATTGTGTAAGATTTATACTGGAGGATTTATGTGACTACTGTACAGTTATATTGTTTAAGATTTATACTGGATTTATGTGACTACTGTACGTACAGTTATATTGTGTAAGATTTATACTAGATTTATGTGACTACTGTACAGTTATATTGTGCTAGATTAATTCTGGATTTATGTGACTATTGTAAAGTTATATTGTGTTAGATTAATACTAGATTATGTGACTACTGTATTGTTATATTGTGTAAGATTTATACTGGATTTATGTGACTACTGTACAGTTATATTGTTCTAGATTAATACTGAATTTATGTGACTACTGTACAGTTGTTTTGTGTTAGATTCATAAGGGAGTAATGTGATTACTGTACAGTTATATTGTTTAAGATATTTAAGGGATTTATGTGACTACTGTACAGTTATATTGTGTAAGATTCACAAGGGGGTATTATTAGCACTGTGTTGATATACATGTATTTAAGCAGTGAACTGTTTTTGTATGGTATTTATGATCTTTTGAATGACACAGCTTTGCAAGCAAACAACATAATGCGCGCTAGCGCATTATGATTTGTTTGCTTGCAAAGCTGTGTCATTCAAATATATCATAAATACCATACAAAAACAGTTCAATACTTATATTTACGTTTTCTCTGCCTCTGATGTTCTTTTTTAACTTATAATATATAATTAAAATTAAAAACGCCCGCCTTATCGACAGTCCACACAATTTCATTCAATAGTTTGAACAGCGTATTGTCTCGTGCTGATTGGCAAACAAAGTAGTACTTTGAAATTTTAACAAACACTTCAATTTTATTCCACAATTCAGTATCAATACAATTGCGTATGATATGTCTATAGGGTGATTTTAGTTTATCAATAGAACTCTGAGCTGAAAGTTAGATTTGAAATTGTTTCGATTTTTCCCCGGAACAAACTTCGCGCATGGACAAATACAGTGAACACCGTAAATCTGACCTTGCCCTCCACGAGGGAGTTATTTTTGGAAGTTAATTCGAACTTTTCTCTTTGCTCATTTTGTGAAGAATCCAGGCGTGAATTTATTTGTTGATTGTATGGGAACCTGACAACAGTCGGTAGATTCTATAACATCCTCGTTATTTGACATGTCGTCAGAAACTGAGGAATGGTGGATGCGAGACGCGTGAAACTGATAGCGTTTGAAGTGAGTGATCTTGCGACGGAGCACAGGTTCGTTACAAATGTCTGAAATGTTTATGTGTGCTGTGACTCATATCAGTAGGTCTGTAACATATGTGTCAGTAGGTCTATAGAATATGTGTATTTCAGACATTTGTAACGAACCCCTGTTGATCAGTGCAGTGTAACAGACGATATTTCTGATAAATTGCATGAGCGTTAAAATTGTTTCCATTGCCGGCATTGGTGATTTCAACCGATGTGCATTTTGTACGATATTGCAGACCTTGGTCTTGTTTTCGTTGTAATAAAAGTGTTTTTTATTTTATTTTTTATTTTGCACATAAATTTACAATGACATTGTCAAACCTCACAATGCCGAGCGATATTTCAGCAGCCGTCATGTTTATTTATATTGGATATTGTAGTTCCGGTCAGTGTTGTATTAATACGCTAAGAATGATGTCTCGTGATGCATGGTAATTAAAGTCCCATCAACGACACAGCTTCCAAAGAGGCTATATAGTGATGGTGTTGTATTTAAAAGGGATTGACTAGTTTATTGCGCAGTGTTATTGTGTTGCAGTTATGAGGGTTTTATGAAGTGACTGTAGTTATTATATGATACTTTCATAACGAATAAACGTGTTGAATGCGCAGTGGTATTGGAAAGTCAGAACGTGCAAAGGTATTAACGGTATATGGCATTATGTAGTTGAATTTGTTACTAGTGTTTAAGTATTTGTGTTATAAGTGAAGGGATAATTGTTCTTCTATTGTTGTTGGAATATTACCCGACTAGGAGATAGAGATTTGTCGTCATATCATGTCTTTGTGTTGCCATTCCAAATTTCGGCTTTTAGTACTCCTCGAGGAATTATGTCCATAGCCTACTAAAAGTACTTTCACCGTTAGGTTTTCTCGTCATATATTGGATCGTCAGCCTATAATCAAATGCAATCATATTTCGTTAACAATTAGAAGAGTATGTGTTGTTTTGGTGTTAACATTCGACCAGTGGGTTAGATTTTAATAAAGGGTGAAACCAATGGTTATCACCGCCTGGGTTGGCATAATTTCTCTCCTGTGCACTTTCGGGGTGTGGCTGATTAACAGACAGTTGCGCGCAGGCCTCAACGGAAAGGACACACCTTGATCAAGGATCGATACGTCTTAACTATTACGGCACCCATCTTTGTGGAGACTGCGAACTTGGATATCACCTTTCGGCAATACCCCTGAGTACGGACAAAGGGGTCAGGATGAAGACCAAGATTTCACATTTTATGTAGATAGTCGGCACACAATAAATGTAAATATTTGTATTCAATGAATCGTCGTAGTTTTCTTTTAATGACGGCACCGGAATGTCTTGCAAATCTTGGCTCGTAACTCATTTTTCGAAACTTAGAGCCTGTAAGTCATTGATGAATTTTGGTGACGGCCTGTCAAATCGAGCCCTTGGCTCATTGTACTAGTCTCAAAAATTAACACATGTATATTTGAGACTGGTAAATAAACATTTTACAAGGCAGGTATAGTTTCACACAAATGTTAGCAGCGGAATTACTACTCAAATTGCAGAGTTACAGACTTTGATTAACCAACCACTTTGTCACGAAGCATATTAGGATGGTAAGTGGTATTTCTGTATTTTCTGTTATATATATTTCGTTCAGCTATTCAAGTTATGTTATGTTACCTCTATGTTATGGTAAAGCTGATTGGTCTAAGAGAGGAATGACAACACGTGTTCTAAGGTCAATCTTTTATTCAGATAGGGGTGCCACACAACTATACACAGGGTACCAGAGCCAAACAAGGGAGATCACTCTAGTTACATCATAGTATAGGTTGAACACTACCATTATACAATATACAATGTAGTCATATTGTTACATCTCTCTTCTCAAGATTAAAGTTCATATTCAATAATGATTGTTCAAGTCTCTTATATATACTGATGATACCACATATGAGATTATAACATATGATCATTGTTTAACTACAACATGCTAATATTCTAATGGTTATAGCTCATGGTACAAGAACCTCCATAATTATACGATAACACAATTAAACTGAAAATATTTGATCACTGTCTTTCAAAATTCCTCGAAGTCCATTATTTGGTAGATTTCATAACAAAACATATTCAATGAAATAACAGAACAAATGTCTCTGGTAATCTTAAAGTTCATTACCAAACTAATTCAATGAATGTCAATAAACACAATTCATATCGACTAGATAACTTTCTGTTTTATTATGCGACCTGAACGTGTGATGTAGCCTGATTCGTTTGATAGGTCTGGAGGTTTTGATAGTTCTACAACTGTTTGGGGTGATGCTGTAGCTGCAGGCTTACCAGGAATATCTCGGGGAACGACATTGCTTGCAGACATACTAGTTTGATTTGACTCATTATAGAGGGTACTAGGAGGTAGTCTGTTTAGGTCAAGGTCAAGGTCAGTCATCGGTGGTTTATTTGTTTTGAGGATGTGGCGTCAATTACGCCTGTATATGCAACCATCCGGAGTAGCGACTGTATACGACCTTGCGTCATTTTGTTTGATGACTCGGGCAGGCTTCCATCGGTTGTCACACATTTTACGTGCTGTTTCTCCTCGGTTTCAATTGCTCATCGGAGGTAGGTATGGCAGATCGTAAGTGTCTACCCATGATCAGCTGAGATGGCGATAAACCAGTATCAAGTGGTGTTGTAAGATACTCGAGGATTGCGAGATGGGGATCTTTCCCGTCGGCCTTAGCCTTTGTGATTGTGCGAAATGCGAGCTGGATGTTTCGTGGATGAAATCCCAAGTTTTAGTAATGCAAATTCTGTGAATTTCTCGCTAGCGTACTGGGGACCATTATCAGATATTACCTTTTCAGGAATGTCATGACGAGAGAATGCATCTTTAAGCTTAGCAATTACTGAATTACTGGTAGTACTTGGCAGTTTGCTGACTTCAAAATATCTACTAAAGTAATCTACTATGACAACAAAGTCTTCACCATTCCACGAGAACAAGCTAGTGGCTATTGTTTGCCATGGTCTGTCTGGAATGTTACGCGGTAGGAGAGGTTCTTTTGGGTTAGAGTTTCTTAACTCAAAGCCTACATTGCAGTTGAGAACAAAGTCTGAAATGTCCTTGTTCATTTGAGGCCACAGCATCATGTCTCTGGCTCTACGACGACACTTCTCAATACCCAAATGTCCAGTATGTAGAGTCTCCAACATAGAGAGACGCAAACATTTGGGTACGACAATCTTTGGGCCTTTAAAGATGATACCATCCATAACCGACATTTCGTCACGATGGTTCCAGAACACAATCCTTCCTCAGATCAGGCCAGCCCTCACGTATAGTGTTTGCAAGAGTGACCATTTGTGGATCTGATTCACATGCGATTCTGAGTTTTCCCAACTTGCGAGAACTTACAGGTAAGCTAGACATTATGGTGTGCACATGGACTTCCATACCTTCTGAAACGCTGGGAAATGTGTCGGGCATAAACTTTCTCGACAATGTGTCTGCCACAGGTATCTTTTTACCCGGGACATGTCTGACTGTAGCATCATTCTTTGTAAACGAGCTGGCGCTATGGCCAATGATTTTTTGAGAATAGAATCAAGTGGTTTGTGGTCCGATTCCACGTCAATATGTACTGTAGACATAGGTACTATAGACATACCGACGGAAACGCTTAAGGCGAAACAACATAGCGAACATTTTCTTTTCTATTTGTGCATAGTTGACCTCTGTTGGGGTCAAGGACTTGGACGCAAATGTGACAGGTCTCCCTTTCTGTAACAGGGTAGCACCTAGCTCGTACTTAGAAGCATCTACCTGTAGTGTAAGTGGTTCGATGGGATCATAGTAGGCTAACACAGGACCTGGACTTTGTGTGATGAGATCTTTGACCTTTTGGAAAGCATCTATCTGGGGGTGTTGCCAAGTAAACTCTATCTCGCGTGGTAACAAGAGTCTTAATGGCCTCGTAATCTCCGAGAGATTCGGTGAAAGTTTAGCTAAATAATTGACCATTCCAAGAGTGGTCTCTAGCTCTTGCTTTCTCGCGAGGCGGCTCCTTGTCGCGCACTGCAGCAACTTTTGTCGTCGAAGATTGCAGATACACCGCTCAAGCCTTCAAAGCTTTCGTCAATTACTCGTTGAAATTCATCTTGGGCTGATTTGACACCAAAGGGCATCCGTAGGAAACGGTACCTACCGTAAGGTGTATTGAAAGTAGTAAGTAGCGAGGACGGTTTATTAGGT
Source organism: Mizuhopecten yessoensis (assembly GCF_002113885.1). Taxonomy (NCBI): domain Eukaryota; kingdom Metazoa; phylum Mollusca; class Bivalvia; order Pectinida; family Pectinidae; genus Mizuhopecten; species Mizuhopecten yessoensis. Next base: position 365,953 of record NW_018480012.1, on the reverse strand, counting down.
TTGATCGTCCAATAACCGGAACGTTCGTCAAGCTTTGTGAAAAAAACTAGCACCATTTAGGTCGGGAAGTATTTCCTCTAATGTTCGCATAGGGTAGTGTAGACGCTTACTTGCTCTATTAAGATCCTGCCGATCCAAACAAACGTTTAAGGCTTTCGCTTTGTCGAGTTGCGTTTCAGGTTTATTAACGGTTATGTCAGGTGGTTTGTCACGGTTCACAGCATATACTAGCTGTATGAGTTCAAGGTCAAGGCATGATTTCAGATCTAGTATGGGGGGTGGCAGTTTTCTCAGCTATGTAGAAATCTGCTGTGATACAACGACCTTTGTACTAACATTTGAGGTTACAGTGACCTTATGTTTTAATGGGAGTACCACTATAGGATGACAAGTGCTTATCAGATTTGGACAAGGTCAAAATTGCAGGGCAAATTTTGTGAAACACAACACTGGGAATGATATTTACCTGGGAACCAGTATATAGTTTAAATGTGACAGGGGTTGCTGTTTGGCCTACTTCAATGCTAGTAAATGCCTGATCACTAACATTCTTGTTAGAACTACAAGTTATAGTATCTACGACTCGGATCCATCATCATCTACATGATCTACCTAACCTCATTTACATTGACTGATCTACATTTAACTGCGAAATGATTCAATTTTTTACATTTCATGTGTTGTCTTCCTTTAGCAGGACAGGTTTCACTCTTCGTATGTTGTCTACCACAACTGTCACATGATCTGTTGTCTTGTTTGTCATCGTGTCCCTTGTACTGCTTGTCTCTGTATTTGTGAGTGCTGTCACGACGTCTGTCACTCTGTTGACGAACACTGTGTTTATGTCCATATTTTACATGCGAGTTGTTTCCCTTTGATACGGCATGTACTGGTACTGTAACAGCCTGGTCCTGGGACGATTCGGTCTTCATGGAATTTAATTGTTGCTGAGAGAATTCATAACTCTGGCCTATTTGTAGGGCTTTGTCAATGGTTAGTTCTTTACCTTCATTTATCAGTTTCTCTCTCACTTTTTGTGAGTTAACGCCGAAAACGATTCGATCACGAACCATTTCATCTGCATTGGGCTCATTATACGAACAATCTCTCACTGCTAGTTTGAGACGTGTTACGAATTCATCAAACGACGATGTACAATGTTATTGAATCTATATCTGGCAAAAACTGGGTTTGCTTTGGGCTGTACATACTTGTCGAAGCCATCGTAGTACGACTTTAATTTCTTTCCTTCCTCGTGGGACAAATTCCGTGTGTTGTAAATATCATATGTAAACTTTTATATCTATTGTTTTCATATTTCGTCAGGTACTGGATCATTTACAGTATGCTTTATATACAACTGATTGCTATGATTCATCATACTGGTACTACTTATAGTATTTCATATGGTCATGTTTTGAAATACTTAGTAATTAATCAGTTATTTTATACCTCGACAGTGTTATTTAGTCTTAAATCTTGGTCAATATTCATATGGAAACATTGATAATTTTCTATATACATGTATGTATGTAAGTATGTTTTATGCATGCCCACATAGCCATTATTATATATAGTTTTATAGCATAATGGTATAGTTTCTATGTATAATGTTATACCAAATATCATTATATAGTTTGAGCATTTTAGATAAAGTGTGCTAGTTTTGGAAGGTGTTTGCACAAGTATATCATTATTATTTTTCGTGTACATCTGTACTTCAGCAATGTCTGGTTCCAGCTCGGAGATATGGCCTATGGTGGATTGTGGGTAAGACATTGGTTCCACACTGAGACTATACTCGCCAGACTGCCTACAACATTGGTGCGCCAGCAAGCACGTAGGGGTCGGAGTGACAACATTTATTGGACAGAAAACTGGTATAATGCTTCGGCTACAGCTTGTGTCATACCAAGTCATCAGCAGATGATATCGAGTTGAAACCGTGGACCGGGAATGTTCGTTTTCCATGGTACTGGCGTCATTGAGACTTGTATTGTTTTCACTTGGACCAGACTGGAACAGACATTCAGTGCAATACGTCAGGGAGATACAACATCGGGGAAAGGCCATGAACTTTATATATATATTGTAGTTTCATTGTAAATATTCATCAGTGTGAATGAGTGAATGATCATATGTATGTGTATTACTGTGTAAATAAACTGTATATGTGTATATAGCTACACCACCGTTCTCCCACACTACACACTTAATGACGCATCCTAAGTCCAGACTTCCGTCAAAACCCGAAGTCATGTGTATACATCCAGATGAAATTTATTTAGGTCATAAATATTCCAAAATTAGTAAATATAAGTGTTGACAAGTATTAGTTTTCCAAAGAGCTTAGAGGGCTATACCAACAGCATTATTTATTAGTAAGCAGTAATAGTAAAGTTTGAGATAAATGGGTATGTAGAGGCTCGCGTAGTTATGCGGATAATTTATTTAAAAAATATATAATTTGGTGGTCAATGCGTCCACGAGCGGACAACTGTTAACCTGTTGGTCAGGTGGTATTGTGGAGTTTCTCTCATACGCATGTTGTGAACAAGGTTACGTCGCATAACTGCAGGATTATTCCTCAGTTGAGGACCGGGCCTTTTCAATGCCTGTTCACACCCTGTTACATAGTATATATATGTGATTTAGTGTAAATGCCCTAGCAGGGGCATCACTATCCAATGAGAAAGAAATAACATGAATATAGCATGCAACCAATGACTAGTACTACTTAGAATATAAGAATCAATAATAATTACAACGTAAGATAGCAGGTCACAATAATACCAGGACCGGATTGTCGGGACCAGCATACTTTTTTTAATGCTTTTTTTAAAAGTTATTGTGCAAGTTAGAACATTTTCTGTTATATAATTTAAAAGAAAACATTAATACTTACATATAAATAAGAAAATGAAAATTCCATTTGTTAATTTAGTGACCCAAATCCTGCCAGGACCAAAAAAACCATTACTAAAACCAGGACAGGGAAAACCGGGATCAAATATTTATTTTAAGTATTATTAACTCAATTTTAAAGCTTATTTCATGTAGGAAATACAAGAACACCATACTAAATGTATAAGTAAAATAAAAAGATATGTTTCAAATACTGTTTTTATTTGCTATTACGGCTTTTGTGATTTTGCCTTTTTACTAAAACCAGGACTGGTAATGTCAGGACCGGTATGTTTGGTTTGTTTTGGATTTCTGTTTTAAATCAGAATGCAATGTATATTTTTGATATAAACTTGTGTACATTTTTTCATGTCATATCAATTTTATGAAGGTAGTTGCATTAAAAAACATGAAAGAAACACATTAAAGCACTTGGTCTTGGTTTTCCGTCTGGTTCTATTATTATGACCCTGGTATTATTATGACCCTGAAATGGTTATGATAATTCGGAGCTCTCTGGTTTTATCCATTTCCGACCATAACCAAACAACAACGCCGCCGTGCGTGGAATAGCAGAACATTGTCCAACAATCATGTATGAACATTCGGATCTCTCTGACTTTATCTATCATATTTTGTTTGCAATTAATTTCCCCACTTGTACCTCTACGAACGGTGACATCACAGACATCAGGTAACCAATCACTGCTTGCAAAAAATGTTAGCGAGCCAATCAAAGTAGACAGATTATTTATATCCATGTGGAAACCTCTCAAAATGGCTGATACAGCGACCAACTCTAAAGCTACCGTCCTGGGATGGTAGCAAACATCTTTTAGTTGGCATGCATAGTTAATATGAATGCTTACTGAAAGAAGTTTAGGGCTTAGTTAACCCGTTAAGTGGTATGCACTTCAGTCCACATAATAGAAAAACAACATCTATTTTATTTACACAATGTTGGACAAATTCTTATTAGTTCCTTTATATTTTGGTCTAGTAGATAGAACACTGTTGGTGATTATATTTTGTTTATTTCGTTTTTCTGATTTTTCCATAAAAAAGGGCCCATAAGGTATGGATTTCTTTTCAGAAAGGATTATCATAGATATAGTAATACTGAAGAAATAAGTTTCCGAAGCGTAGTTATAATTTTTGGCAGTGGTACAGGGGTCCTTAACTGCAATGTATCCTTGTGCATTGCTTGTTTGTGTGTTTGAGTGGTTTTACGTCCGCTTCACCACCAAGTAGTTCGGTTGTATCCAGCAGAGGACCTTCCCGCGTACATCGAACACAACACAAGGGGATTCCCCTGGACGGTCCACTCGTAATTAACCTGAATATCGTAGTCGTGTTTGTTTCTACTTGTTTAATTATGATGTTAGACAAAAAAAATAACAATTCATAGCAACAAGATTTTTTTTTATATAATATATACTAAAAAGTGAGAATTTTTACTTTTAAATAATACTGATAGCTAAGTGAAAGACGATGTTTCATGTGTTCTCGTCCTAGCGAGAAGACACGAATAAGAGTTTAGGGGAAGCACCTTGTCACCCGTTTTAATTTACATCCTGCTCGATTGTAAACGTATTTAGACAAGAAAAAGGAAGCGATGGGAATTCTGCTAATACACTGATCAATATGCAGGTCAAAGAACCAGGTTAAAGAACACGATACGACCAGCCGATTGCACAAGCTGTACGTGAGTTTTTGAGTTACGCTACTAACACGCATTTTGATCTGCTGAACACTTAACCTTCGATAACACATTCTACCATAGCATCCCTTTTTGAATTTAATTTTTCTGTTTGTTCCGAATATTCACTTTGAAAGGAAAATGAAGTCAATATCAAATATAGGCATTTACGAAACACTCAGTAAGTTATATATATTTTAGTACCATCACATCCTTAGTTTTCTGTCCTAAATATAATTTTACTAATCCCGTTCAGATCTTTATCCCGTGTCCCACTAAACGATTACTCCAAAATTGTTCCCGTTGTCCTAACTGTGTACCGACTCCTTTCCTCCCAATAACAAACACACAAAGTCCGTCTCATTCCTATCTCACATGCCTTTAAAGACTAGTTCATTATTTACCTTTAACTTCGTACATCAAAATGACGCCCCTAATGTTTTCCATTTTCTTTTAGCCAACGGTCCAGGTAAACTATTTCCAGCCGTAGTCTTCTGTAACATATTACACTTAAAATTTAAACGTAAATGCATATATATTCCTGAAAGAATTTGAATGAATTTTCAACCAATTAAAATCTCCAGTTCTGCTGGAGTGATTTCAGCTACTAATCGGGTTCGACAGATATCCAAAATGGCTGCCACAGCTGTCAACTTGAAAATCTAATGTGCGTCGTCCGTCGTCCGTCGTGCGTCCGTAAACAATTTACATTTTCAATTTCTTCTCCAAACCCTTGAACAAATTTCAATGTAATTTTGCAGAAGCCTTCCATGGCCAAAGTTCAAACATAATTGTGAAGTATGTGGTCCCCAGCCCCCAGGGGCCTGAGAAGAAGGCCAAAAAGGGTCAAATTGACTAAAATTTCAAAAGTCTTCTTCTCAAGATCCAGATATGGTAGAATCATACGGTGCTCTACCAAATTTGTGAATTTCATGACCCTGGAGTCTCACGTTTCCCCCTGGGGAGGGGGTAAACTTTACTATAGTTTATGTTTATGTAGGGAAATCACATTTACATATGTAGATCAACATTTGTTTAATTTCCATTGGAATTAATTCAATATAACATGTTGATAACTTCAGTCAGTGTGCTAAATTTTCTTCATTTTCCTTGTTTAGAATCAGAGGTGCTAGTTTCAAATACTTTTCAGTTTTAAATCTGTATGCTAGATATTGAATAGGGTGGTTTTATTGTGTTTTTTTGTAACTTTGAATAATATTTCTGTTGATGTTTTAAAAACAAAGTCGACAGGGATCATATAAAATATAGGGAAGGAGACGACCAGAGTAACTTCCGGATTAGTTCTAGTAATAGGTCCTCTTTCGGCGTCAATGTTTGTGCATGATTAATTTTGGGCCTGATAGGAAAAACAAGATGGTTGCCCCAGCAGCGATCTTGGATAATTCAACATTCAACATTTGTTTAATTTCCATTGGAAGTAATTCAATTTGGGTTAGCATTATCAGTATTGGATAGCAGTTTGATGGTATGCACATATCAGTCCTGACTGACCCCCTGGGGCTGATGGGCTGGGCCAAAAGGGTCGAATTGACTGAAATTTCAAAACCCTCTTCTCAAGACCGAAATATGGTAGAATCAAATACTCTTCATAGATGGAAGTGTTTTAAGGTGCTCTACCAACATTGTGAATTGTATGACGCTAGGGTATCACGTTAACCCCTTGGGGGTGGGGTGTCTAAATTGATTATGGTTTATATTGGCAAATGATACTTTGGATATAACATGTTGATAACTTGGTTGGAATTATAACCCTGAGTTGACAGTTTGATACTTTGACAATTTTTATCCAGCCCTACCCCCAAGGGCTGTAGGGCGGGGCCCAAAGAAGTCAGTATGCTAAAATTTCTTCATTTTCCTTGTTTAGAATCAGAGGTGCTAGTTTCAAATACTTTTCAGTTTTAAATCTGTATGCTTGATATTGAATAAGATGGTTTTATCGTTTTATGTCATTTTGAATAATATTTCTGTTCCTGTTTTAAAAACAAAAATCAACTCTCTGTATAAATATATCAGAACGCGGGTGACCGTTAAGGTCCATGGGCCTCTTGTTACAGTAAAGTATGATTTTGAGCCTAGTGTAGTAAGTTTGGAAAGTATAAAGGCATTTTTGAATGGACCATCTGTGAGAGAATGTTTGACCGGGAATGTAAATTTAAACAAATATGCAGGAAGGAGGAAGGAAACAAGATATGAAAACGAATGTCCGGTAATGAGACCAGAGTAAGGCTCGGGGATCTGGACTATGTATACAGGGTCTAGAAAGGAGACAAATACGGATACGACTTAATATAGAGATCAGAATAAGGGAAATCAGAATGGAACGTTTGGGTGTTAGGATTTACTATATGATAACGGCGTTGGAATTACGAAGGACACGAAAAGATGGAAAATAGGGCAAAGTAGTCAGTGTGCGAAAATTTCTTCATTTTCCTTGTTTAGAATCAGAGGTGCTAGTTTCAAATACTTTTCAGTCTTAAATCTGTATGCTAGATATTGAAAAAGTTGTTTTTATTGTTTTTTGTCACTTTGAATAATATTTCTGTTTATGTTTTAAAAACAAACAAAGTCGACAGGGATCATATTAAATATAGGGAATGAGACGACCAGAGTAACTTCCGGATTAGTTCTAGTAATAGGTCCTCTTTCGGCGTCAATGTTTGTGCATGATTAATTTTAGGCCTGTTAGGAAAAACAAGATGGTTGCCCCAGCAGCCATCTTGGATAATTCAACATTTAACATTTGTTTAATTTCCATTGGCAGTAATTCAATGTGGGTTAGCATTATTAGTATTGGATAGCAGTTCGATGGTATGCACATATTAACCCTGACTGACCCCAAGGGACTGATGGGTGGGGCCAAAAAGTTTCGAATTGACTGAAAATTGTAAACATCTTCTTCTAAAGACCCAGATATGGTAGAATCCAATACTCTTAAGGTGCCCTACCAAAACTGTGAATTTTGTGACCCTGGGGAGGGGGTAAACTTTACTATAGTTTATATAGGGTAATCACATTTTGGACCAACATTTGTTTAATTTCCATTGGAAGTAATTCATTATGGTTAGCAATATCGGAATTTGGATAGCAATTTGAATTGTCAGTTTCCCATGGTCCCTACGTGTGTGTACGTATTCAATATTTAAGAATGATCAGATAAATAAAATGGCCGACAGGCGGCCTTATTCGAATTTGACGGTTAGAGTTTGTTATCACTAGTTCTCAGAAAGTTCTCGAAGAGTTCTTTCTCAATTTCATATGAAAGTTCCTCTTGTTCTTAAGTTGTGTGTGTTATTAGACTGATCGCTAAAACAAGATGGCTGACTAGCGGACATCTTAAATTTGACGGTTCAGGTTTGTTTTCATACTTCTCAGAAAATACTGGAGGGATGTTTCTCAAATTTAATATGTAGGTTTCCTTTTATCTCTAGTTGTGCATGTTTACTTTTGAGACTTATCAGATGAACAAAATGGCCGCCTGAGGGCCACCTTGGATTTTGACAGATCAGGATCGATTACTCAATTTCTCAGAAAGTTATTGAGGGATCTTTCTATGGAGGTTTCCTTTGATCACTAGTTATGCATGTTTACTTTTGAGACTGGTCGGATAAACAACATGGCCGTCAGGCGGTCCTCTTGGATTTTGACATTTAAGGTTTTGCGGAGTGCAGGAATGTTTTCTTTTTTGGTTGTCCTAATGATTGAGAATGGTTTTTTTTATTGTTGTGTTGTCTGGTTTGTTAACAGGTATGAACTTGAATTAATATTCTATGTAGTTTTAATATGCGTTGCGTGATTGTTGAAGTCGGTGTTTGCTGGACAGTAGTTTTTGCAGGAATGTTTTGTTTTACGATTCGTGAAGTGTTGATTTGAATTGGTTCGTAGTATAATGGTTTGGCCTGTTTGTTAATTTGCAGTGATGTTCAGTTTGGTGAGGTTCTGTTTTCTCATTTAACTTTGTAATGGATGTAGATGTTCTTGGTTGTTTACGGATTCTTTTCCGTCTGATATATATTTCTGTGTATACATTATTGTTGTCTACTTTTCCTTTGGGTGGCGCTGTTTCTATTTTGTTAATAATTACTATTCTGTTTTTGAGTTAGGTCAGGTGCTTGGGTGTGATCGCCTCGTTTTGATTTGTTGATGATTTGTGTGCGCGAGTTGTTAAATGTTAAGTAAATGTTGATGCTAAGTCCTGTTTTTATCTGACGGATATGTTTGACAGTTAATAATGAAAATCTCCGCGACGGACCAAATTAACTGTTCACCAACTGATTTATAGAGAGCAATGTCGGCTAGTTGGTTCACTGCTCTTTCAGTCACGGAAGGCTTATTATACGGAATGTGGCAAGGATAAAAGACAACTTTTTAGACTCACCAAAAACCTAATGGGACAGAAAGGTGAAATTATCCTACCAAGCTGTAATTCTGAAAAAGACTTAGCAAGCAAGTTCAGTGATTACTTTCTGAATAAAATCAGCTCAATCAGGAAAAATATTACCGAAGTGAACACCTCTGCTGACATTGACATCTCTGTCATGACTGCTGACATTGCATTTGATGGGGAACCATTGACAAAGCTCTCACCAACAACCCAGGACGAGTTGCGCAACATTATCATGACCTCGCAATCGAAGTCCTGTGAGCTTGATCCACTGCCTACAGACCTATTAAAGCAATGTCTTGAAGCACTGCTTCCTTTGATTACCGCAATCATGAATAAATCATTGGTTGAGTCAAAGGTTCCATTATGTTTCAAGAAGGCACATGTCAGACCATTGTTAAAAAAGCCTGGAATGGACAAGGAGGAGTTGAAAAACTACCGCCCAGTTTCAAATCTGCCTTTTCTGTCTAAGATCTTGGAGAAGGTTGTGTCCCGGCGTTTAGAGGTTCATCTCCATGCAAACAGTCTCCATGACAACATGCAATCGGCCTACCGCATGGGACACTCTACTGAGACGGCCCTCCTACGTGTACATAGTGATATAGCTTCTGCATTGGATAACAAGTGCAGAGCGGTGCTTGTCATGCTGGACTTGTCAGCTGCATTTGACGTCATCGACCATGGCATACTTTATAAACGTCTGGAATACTCTTATGGAGTGACTGATACCGCACTATGCTGGATACAGTCATACCTGAGTGAACGACGACAGTGTGTTGCCATCGGATCTGCCACCTCACATGACAAAGTACTAGATTTCGGGGTTCCTCAAGGGTCGGTGTTAGGACCACGAAAATATTGTATGTACTCCAAACCGATTGGAGAGATTTGTCGTCGCCATAGCCTTCGCTATCATTGCTATGCTGATGACACACAAATTTACATGGTCATAAAACCACAGGACAGTTGGAATACAGTCTCAGAAAGTCTGGAAGCTTGTCTGACAGATATCAGTATCTGGATGAACGCCAACATGCTTAAACTTAATCAGGAAAAGACGGAACTAATCGTCTTTTCCCCAAAGTGTCAGCAAACAATGGCTCTCCAGCTCAAGGTTGGTGCCAGAACTATTGAGACTGTTCCAGCTGTTAAAAACCTAGGGGTATACTTTGACAGTTCTCTGAACATGGAGAAACAAGTGAACGCTATTGCCAAATCCTGTTACTACCAGATCAGGAACATCGGCTGTATTCGGCAGTTTCTAACTGCAGATGCATGCAAGATTTTGGTGCATTCACTTGTTACCTCTCGGTTGGATTATGGTAACGCCCTGCTCTGTGGTATATCTGACAAACTACCTAGTCGTCTGCAGAGGGTCCAGAATACTGCAGCACGTCTAGTTACTCGTACTCGAAATAGAGAGCACATCACACCTGCGCTTTATTCGTTGCACTGGTTACCTGTACGATACAGGTCGCAGTACAAAATTCTGGTATACACATACAAGGCACTGAATGGAACAGCTCCTCAGTACCTACAGGAACTTGTTACCCTGTATCAGCCGTCAAGATCACTGCGGTCGGAGTCAGAATCTTTGTTGTGTGTCCCAAAATCTCGTACTGTGACCTACGGAAACAGATGCTTTGGGAGGGTTTCGGCTACGTTGTGGAATAGCTTACCATCTGCTATTAGGAAGTCAAATACCCTGGCCAAGTTCAAGAGGGACATAAAAACTCACCTCTTCACGTCTGCATTTTAGAATCTTTGCAAAGACGTCATGTAAATACCACCCTTTTATTTGTTCAATTATGTGCACATTGCTTGTTAAATGTATGAAAGTGATTGCAAGCCTTTGTTGTTTGTTTTCACAATCATAACCATTACTGTTATTCATAAGTTGTAAAGCGCCTTAGAGTAATTTTACAAATTATATAGGGCGCTTTATAAATGCTGTATGTTATTATTATTATTATAGTTAATATAAAGAAGGTTGAAATTTCTTACTACATTGTATGAAGGCAATTGCATTGTTCCTATTTATATGGGATTTAAGCATGGCTATTTCTGGTTTCTTATTTACATTTGGTAAGCGGTGGTCTGTAACATGCTCTTATTGTGAAGTTCAATATCATTGCATAAATATTTCCCAGTCAAGCAGCATAACTAAGGACAAAGTCACACAGGAGTACTCCTGGCAATCACTGAAAAATGTATGGTGGTTAACCTGATTTGTTTTGTTGGTAGCATTGCTGTAAGGATTTTTATTTGAAATGAAGTTGAACCAGGGCGTCCCGGGCTAGTTGTGTCGTCTGATACTCAAGACATATAGTTGTGTATGTACTACAGCATTGTAACAGCTAAGAGTTGGGTTTTTTGACGCACTCACTAGTCTAGCAACTTTGAGAACGGTCAGTGGCTTGATGGATCCCCGCCTGTACAGTACAATTCGTGGTAGCTGGGAAATACCATGCTGGGTCAGTTCCCGGTGGTTAGGGAGGGTGGAGTGAAACACGTTCGGTAAATATTGAAGGCTAACTGGATTATCCAGGTCAAGTTTCGGGAAGACATTTCTCGAAGGGGGAAACAAATATTGAGGGGAAAATGTTGCCATACTTGCAAGCTAGTTTTTCCCCATTAGTGTTGGAGAGTTTCAGCTGATTCTTTTGTTTTGTGTTATACTATAATAAAGTGTTTGGCCAGTCGTTAGATTGACTTTATCATGTTCGATTTTGTGGTGTTTAAAACGTTCGTGTGTTTACTGATATCTCTGTGTGTAGCCAATTGGCTTTGTTTTTAGTCCAACAAGTAGGAGCGATATTGAGAACGGATAATACTGTGTTTATGTTGTGAAGTGTTTGACTGGTGCCTTTGTACTTTCCTGTGTGGTTCAATCTTGTTCGTTAGGGACCGGATGTTGGCAGAGAGAATGACAAAACATTCGATGGTGGGAAATATTAATCAATGATAGAGAGAGGAAATAATTTTACAGAATGGCATACAAAGTGTTATTGGTGCGTAATTAAGAGGTCTAACGACACTTAAGTTTTATTTTTTCCTGGAAAAGAAAAGTTCATTTTGTTAATTAAACACGACAGATTTTTAAACGAGTTTGAAGATATTTGGGAATTTGTTTTAAATTTTAACTATATTTTGATATATAAGGGCCTGAAGATATCTGTGCGTCAATTAATCAGGAAAGTTTTAACTCAGAGAAAATAGTTACTTTAACAAATATATCTGTAAACGCTACGTTAATACTTAACAGGGGGAGGCCAGGTACAAATATTCAGATACAAAACCAGGTACAAATGTTCAGGTACAAAGCCATATACAAATATTCAGGTACAAGGGCAGGTACAAATATTCAGGTACAAAGCCAGGTACAAATATTCAGGTACAAAGCCAGGTACAAATATTCAGTATTAATTGAAAACGAAGTTTAGCCTACTGCTTCCAAACATGACGGTGATTTAATATCTTGTTTTTTAAACCTTGTCTGCTGATAGTTATTATTCCAATAAACACTTTTCAAAAATACTGCTCTCTAAATCTTAACTTCTTTTGTTTATTATTTATCTAAATCTGAACTGCTGAAATTCATTCCAGTATTAGAGCTGCTAATTTTAAAAATCATGTTGTTTAAATCACAGCTGGTATTTTTTCAGTCAATTATTTATATTGATACAGTGTAAGTTTGAAAATCATAATCTTTAAATATAAGCTGCTGATGTTAAGTTAGTTATACCAATTGCTAACTTTTAATATCGGGATTATAATTGCAAAATAACTATAAAGAGATGGTAGGTCGTAATTGCACCAATACTTTTTCATCATCATTAGATGGTGGGCTTTTCAAATCATCCTTGATTAAACCCTCTAGGTCACCAGTCTGCAACAAACACCAAGATGTTGATATTTATTCATCACTAGCCGTCACCAGTCTGTATTAAATGCCCCGTAGTTATTCTTGATACAACATTAACTGTCACCAGGCTATAATCATTAACATGTAGATCATCTTGTTTCAACCTTATCTGTCAACACTCTGAATGTATTACCCAGTAGCTCATCTTGATACAACAGTATCTGTCTATATTCAATACCTAGTGCATGAAGCTACAATCTCGATTCAACCCAATCCGTCACTTATTATTATTTAATACTTAGTAGCTCATCTTGATACAACATTATCCGTCACCAGGCTATATTCATTACCATGTAGAGAATCTTGTTTCAACCTTATCTGTCAACAGTCTGAATGTATTACCCAGTAGCTCATCTTTATACAACAGTATCTGTTAACAGTCTGAAATCAATACCTAGTACTATATTTGTAGCCAATCTTGATTCCATTCAATCCGTCATTTATAAATATTTAATACCAAGAAGATAATCCTGATACAGTATTACCTGTCAACAGTCTGAATGTAATACCCAGCAGCTCATTTTGATTCAACATAATCCGTTAGCACCTTATACGTAATACGAAGTAGCTAATCTTGATTCAAACCTCAGGTTTGTAATTACAACCAAGTAGTTAATCTTGTTTACCATATCTGTCACCAGACAGTATTTTTACCCAGTATTTTATCTTGATTCAATTCATCTTTCACAAGTCTGTTTTACCCAGCAGCCGATCTTGATTCAACCATATCCGTCACCATTCTATATTTAAAACCAAGTTGTTAATCTTGCTTTAACCTTTTTCTGTCAGAGATCTGTATTATTTACTGAGTAATTAAACTAGGTTCAACTCTAATTTGATTCAACCATATATATCTCCAATTTGTATTTAATACTCAGCAGCTAATCTTGAATCAACCCTCTTAGTCAAAAGTCTGTATTGAATATCCCTGTAGTAGTTGATCTTGATTCAACCCTATCCATCACCAGTCTATACTTTTATATAATACCGTTTATTTAATCATGATTCAACACTATCTGTCGCCGGTCTGTCTCATATACGGAGTAATTTATCTTAACACAATCCGTCACAGGTTTCTTTTTTACCGCGTATTTAATTTGATTCAACCTTATCCGTCAGCACTTTGTATTTTATACCGAGTAGTTAATCTTGATTCAACCTTATCCATCACTAGCCTGTATTTAATTTTCACTAGCACTATCACTCGCCAGTTTGTCTAATATACGTAGTAGTTAATTGAAACACTATCTGAAAGAACCCTGTAATTGAAGTGTACCCTGAACGAAAATAGAAATGAATATATTATTTTTATATATGATCCAAAAACAAAAATATCGAAAACAGCATAAAAATCGGTCATCCCAATACCGAGATATTGACATGTAAATTGTACAATTTTCACCTGTCCTTCTTCTTCTAATTGGCATAATCGTGTCTCGCGGAGAGTTGGCCTCTATCAGCTGTAACGTCAAAAGTTTAACGCCTGTAGCGGTCACCATCGAAGGAATAGGCGATATCGAGAACAGCCATGGTCAAACAGCGTCAGATTGCGAAGTAATATTTGTTTTAGCTTTGAGGAATATTATGTAGACGGTTTTCAGTCATATAAAATTTGCCAGAATTTCCAGACAGTGAGTTTAATGGAAATAGGCTAACATAGACTGGTAGCATTGCATGTCCGGATTCTAAGCACTGATGGGATTTATTTTTTTAAATGAACGAGTTTGAGGGAAATTAAACAGAAATAGTCTCAATGTTGTCGATCAAAGATCAAAAAAATGTATAAGCAGGGATGTATATATTACTATAAGGATCAATTTCAAGAAAAATATTAATAAATGAAATGCATAAGTTCTCTCACAGAGTCACATTATATGCAAACCACAATCAGTACAACTGCATCACTCGACAGTTGAAAGTCAGAAACGAGGCAAATAATGCTGGACCTTGCTAAGCACATTATATATCTGATCAAGTGGTTTATTGATAAATTACTTATCTTTGTGAGACTTGAACGGACAGGTTCTCCCTCTGCAATATTCTAAGAAGTGTTGTGCATATTTATTATGTGCTAAATTCCTTGGATTGCATAAAGAATAAAAACGTTTCAAGTTTTATGACTGGGAGTAAAAAAAACAGGGTTGCTGCTCAATTTGAGTATAACTTATAGTACCTGTGCATTTTTTTGTCAATTCCAATCGTATATCTACATATTGTAAAGAAAGGGGTGCGGTGCGCCTACTTTAATTTGACTCGATTTTTAATCAATTGTTTTGTGTTGCATATAGGTGTTCATCAAATTTTCTTAACATCAATTTATTAATAAATAGTATATTATTTACAGACACAAGATAAACAAATTAGGTAAAAAAATAAATATTTCCATTTAGATAGCATCCAACATACCGTTTGCCTCCTATGGAGGAACTTATTTCATTATTAGCAAAACGTTCAGGGTACTCTTTAAAATGTAGTAGTTAATCTGTATTTATTACGCAGAAGTTCATCTTGATTGAATTATATTCGTAACCTGTATGTATGTATAACCCAGTAATTAATATTGATTCTATATTATCAGTCAACAAACTTCGTTTGTTACCCATAGTTAATCTTGATTCAACCTTATCCGTTACATTAACAATCTGTGTTTAAAAGATAATCTTGATTCAACCCCATTAGTCACCATTCTGTATTTACTACCCGATAGTTAATCCTGATTCAATCCGCTCAATCACAAATCTGTATTTAATACCTAGTAG
Source organism: Mizuhopecten yessoensis (assembly GCF_002113885.1). NCBI lineage: Eukaryota > Metazoa > Mollusca > Bivalvia > Pectinida > Pectinidae > Mizuhopecten > Mizuhopecten yessoensis. The sequence goes on along the minus strand of NW_018480012.1, from coordinate 350,264 downwards.
TGAATTTTGATTTAACCTATCTTCACAAGTCTGTTTTAATACCCGGTAAGTAATCTTCATTCAACCCTATCAGTTACCATTCTATCTTTACTACCCAGTAGTAAATGATTCAACCCTCTCAATCACAAATCTATATTTGATACCCAGAAGTGAATCTTGATTCAACCTAACGGTCACATCTAATATCCAGTTATTAATTTCGATGCAACCCTATCAGTCACAAGTTTGTATGTTATTAGCTAACTTAGATTCAACCCTATCAGTCACAAGTTTGTATGTTATACCGATTAGCTAATTTAGATTCACCCCTATCAGTCACAAGTTTGTATGTTATACCTATTAGCTAATTTAGATTCAACCCTACCAGTCACAAGTTTGTATGTTATACCGATTAGCTAATTTAGATGAAACCCTATCAGTCACAAGTTTGTATGTTATACCTATTAGCTAATTTAGATTCAACCCTACCAGTCACAAGTTTGTCTGTTATACCGATTAGCTAATTTAGATTCAACCCTATCAGGCACAAGTTTGTATGTTATACCGATTAGGTAATTTAGATTCAACCCTATCAGTCACAAGTTTGTATGTTATTAGCTAACTTAGATTCAACCCTATCAGTCACAAGTTTGTATGTTATTAGCTAACTTAGATTCAACCCTATCAGACACAAGTTTGTATGTTATACCGATTAGCTAATTTAGATTCACCCCTATCAGTCACAAGTTTGTATATTATACCGATTAGCTAATTTAGATTCAACCCTCCCAGTCACAAGTTTGTATGTTATACCGATTAGCTAATTTAGATGCAACCCTATCAGTCACAAGTTTGTATGTTATTAGCTAACTTAGCTTCAACCCTATCAGTCACAAGTTTGTATGTTATTAGCTAACTTAGATTCAACCCTATCAGACACAAGTTTGTATGTTATACCGATTAGCTAATTTAGATTCACCCCTATCAGTCACAAGTTTGTATATTATACCGCTTAGCTAATTTAGATTCAACCCTATCAGTCACAAGTTCGTATGTTATACCGATTAGCTAATTTAGATTCAATCCTATCCGTCACCAGACTGAATATTATTAACCAGGATTTTTTCGTGATTCACCCCTATCAGTTACCATTCTATATACATTACCCAGTAGTGAATCTTGATTCAACCAACTCAATCAGCAATCTGTATTTAATACCCAGCAGTTAGTCGTAATTCAAACTATAGGTTACAAGTCTGTATCTTATATCCAGTAGTTAATCTTGATTAAACCCTATCAGTCAACAATCTGTATTTAATACAAATGCAGTAGTTAATCTTGATGTAACCCAATCCGTCACCAGTTTTGGTAGTTAATATTGATTCAACATTATACGTCACCAGTCTGTACGTAGGTACCTAGTAGCTAATCTGGTTCAACCCTATCAGTCACATGCTTTACTTTTTTACCAAGTAGTTCATCTTGATCGCATACTGTCCGTCAACAGTGTGTATTTATTACCGAGAAGTTAATATGGATTCAAACAATCTTCGTTCAATACCAATAGTAAATCTAAATTGATCCTCATCCGATACGTTACCAGTCTCTGCTAAATACTCAGTAGTCACAAGAAATTAATTTTGATTTAACTATTTCAGTCAACAGTCGGTTTCTTATACCTAGTTGTTAATCTTGATTGAACCCGTTCAGTCACAAGTCTGTATTTAATACCAAGTAGCTAACCATGCTTTAACTCGATCCGCAACCAGTCGGTTTCTTATACCCTGTACTTAACCTTGATTCAACCCGCTCAATCAAAAATCTGTTAATATTCAGTAGTTACTCTCGATTCAACCCTGTCCGTCACCAGTAGGTACGTCATACCCAGTAGTTAGTCTTGAATAAACACTGACAGTGACAAACCTGTATGTGTTACCCATGCAGTAGTTATTCTTGATTCAACCCATTCCGTCACCTGTCTGTATATATAACCCAGTAGTTATTCTTGATTCAACCCATTCCGTCACCTGTCTGTATTTATTACCCAGTCGTTAATCTTGATTGAACACTATCAGTCATCAGTCTGTATCAAATACTCATGCGGTACTCAAACTTGATTCTAGAACAATCCTTTAAAAGTCTGTTTATAATGCCGAGTAGTTAATCCTGATTTAAACTTATTCGTCACCTGTCTGTATTATATACTAAATAATTTATCTTGATTCAACACTATTTAATACCAATGCAGTAGTTAATCCTGATACAACCCAATCCGTCACCAATATGTATAAGATATCCAGCAGATAATCTTGAGTCAACCTTATCAGTCACAAGTTTGTATTTATAATCCAGTAGTTAATCTTGATTCATCACTATTAGGTCACCAGTCTGTAATTGATACCCAGTAGTTAATCTTGACTCAACCCCATAGCTATCCGTCGCCAGTATCTGCGTAATACATAATGGTAAATCTTAATTCAACCTATCCGTCCCAAGTTTGTATTAATTTAACCAGATTTTAATCTTGATTGAACCTTATAGCTTTATATCCGTCACCAGTCTGTACGTAATATCCAGTAGCTAATCTTGATTCAACCCTATCGGTCACCAGTCTGTATCTATTTCCCAGTAGCTTATCGTGATTCAACTCTATCGGTCTCCAGTCTGTATCTAGTTCCCAGTAGCTAATCGTGATTCAACCCTATCGGTCACGAGTCTGTATCTATTTTCCAGTAGCTTATCGTGATTCAACTCTATCGGTCACGAGTCTGTATCTATTTCCCAGTAGCCAATCGTGATTCAACTCTATCGGTCACCAGTCTGTATCTAGTTCCCAGTAGCTAATCGTGATTCACCTCTATCCGTCACAAGTTTGAATTTATTCCCAAACAGCAAATCTGTGTTCAACACGATTCGTCACCAGTCTGTACGTAATATCCAGTAGCTAATCTTGATTCATCCCTACCGGTCACCAGTCTGTATCTATTTCCCAGTAGCTAATCGTGATTCAACTCTATCCGTCACAAGTTTGAATTTATTACCAAACAGCAAATCTGTGTTCAACCCGATTCGTCACCAGTCTGTACGTAATATACAAAAGGTAATCTTGAATCAACACTGTGAGTCACAAATCTTTATTTGATACCTATGAATTATTTAATCTTGATTCAGTCCAATCCGTCACCAGTCTGTATGTATCACCGAGTAGTTAGTCTTGATTCCAACCAATTCATCGTGAGTTATTCGAACCATAGTTGTTTATCTTTATATCGTTATTCAACCAGCTCAGTCACAAGTCGGCGTTTAATACACAGTGGTTAAACCCTATCATGCACCAGTCTGTATGTGATACCAAGTATTTAATCTTGACTCAACCCTATCCGTCACCAGTCTATACGTTATATCCGGTAGTTAATTTTGAGTCAATCCAATCCGTCACGAGTTTGTACGTTATAACCAGTAGTTAATCCTTATTGAACCTAATTCGTCACAAGTTTGTATTTATTACCTAAAAGTTAATATTGATTCAACCCTACCCGCCACCAGTCTATACGTAATACCCAGTACTTCATCCTTTTTTTATACAACCTCATCCGTTACGTTTCCAGTATGTGTTTGATACCCAGAACCTCATTTTGATTCAACCCTATCAGTCATCACTCTGTATTTACCACCCAGTAGTTAATCTGGATTCAACCCTTTCTGTCACGAGCTAGTATTTGATACTCAGTAGTTAGTTTTGGTCCAAACATACCGGTCAGCAGTTAAAATTAGATGTTTTATCCTTAGCACTGCAATGGTATTATGTCGTAAAGGATAATTTATTATTCTATTAACTAGATAATATCCGATCATTCTATTTCAAAGCCTTTTGTTGATACTAAATCAATGTCTTTACCAACGTTAACCCATATGTTATTCTCTATTGAAGAATCCAACTTGACATGCCGTGATGTAAGCTTTCCTTAAGCCTTTGCGGCTATGGAGGACCTCCAGACATACCGGGCCAGGATCGGTCTGTTCCGACACCGCCTTGCCAGTAAACGAAACGTACCCCCACACAAACGGGCGTCATGTAGAAAACGTGAGCAGAAACGGAGGCAAGACCGGACCAAACTGAAAAAAATTCGCGTGGGATCTGCCACAAAACTGAATCCGGTCGCAAGCTCAGGAAAGATGACCTTGGGTATTACACGTCGTTTTGCCATAATCGTTATAGCCATTCTCCTCATGGCAGGTCTTACTTCCGGCCATATGGACACTGGTCAATTCTTTACGGAAAATGAGTTACATACTAATTTCCCAGAAAGTCATGTGATTGGCAAATGTTTTACCCTGACACTCCAGCAAAACTACGTCATCCCTTCGTCCATGTGTGATTGTCTCCTTGGTAACGCCGGTGTACATGCGTACAATGGAAACCCTCGGACACCTGTCAGCAATGATGACACAGTCATGTAATTATGTTTAATCATTTCTGATTTTGTACTGTAATTGTGCACACATGGTTGAACTATCTCAAATTATTGTACCCCTTAGTATTAGCTAATATCTGTAAATACATTGGTACTTTAACATATGTCATATTATTTAGGTTTCGATTGACAATATCTACTAAGGTCACCTGCCAGTGACATTATACCATGACAAGCATAAGACAAGGAGAATAAGACCATAATAAGACCATCTAGTGTAAGTGTTGTTGTATAGCTATAGTCCATACCTTCAATGTATTTACACATCTTACATTTCATTGCAGTGATATGGAAGTGCACGCATTCACACCGTCTGGTAAGAACTCTTTTGTAAAGAACTGTTATATAATCCCTTTCATTTAAAGATTCGCAATTGATACATTGAAACAAACTGCAGTTATAATGTTTTTAAAGAATTACATACAATTGGTATAAGCATAGACAATGTAGTAATTCTAACAGTGTAGACAATATGAGGTTGTCAAATTTTCGGAAGAACCTGCTCATTTATCGAGCCATAGAAAAGCACAGGACACTTACATTACTTATAAACAAAATAGGAATATAATAGGACATAAGTCATCTTTAAATACAATAAGCCCCTCGGATAACGTAAACCAAGGCAGAATATAGCTGATAGCATCGTTTATCAATCATACTGTGTGTGTCCTTTCCTAAATATGATAGTAAACGTACAGAAAATAAATAATCACAGGCAATCGTATTAAAATTGGAACTTCGCATCGCTCCCATTTATTCGCTTCCATGGGAGATATCAGTAAACGGGAGCGATGCGAAGATCTAGTTGTAATCAGATTGAATCTCAAGAAAATTGATTTTCGAGGCCTTTTGCTGTGATAAAGCTCTTCAGGAAAATGATTTTTTGAAGGTACAAACGTTATCGAAGGTTGATTGTAGCTTCAAAATAAAATCATTCTCCTGAATAGCTGTATGGTAGCGAAATGCCTCAAGAATTGATATTCTTTTGAGTATTAGCTCACCATCAGATCATTCAAATCATCCTTCGTCCGTGAACCGTGGTCCGTCCGTCCGTCTTTCGTCCTTAAACAGTTCTTGTTATCACTATTTCTCATAAAGAATTGGAGGGATCTTTCTTAAATTTCATAATTAGGTTCACCTTGGTTCTAAGTGATCGAATAGAGAAAACGGCCGACAGGTGTCTATCTTGGATTCTGACAGTAGAGGTTTGTTGTTGCTGTTTAGTTTTGCGACCTGACAAAAGAGCACCAATCTTGAATTTTAAAAGTGAAAGACAGTTATCGCTATTTCTCAGAAATCACTAGACAGATATTTCTCAAATTTCATATGAAGATTTCCCTTGGTTCTTTATTGTGCACGTTATATTTTGAGAACAATTATAAAAACAAGATAGCTGCAAGAACCACAAAAGATAAAAAAAAAATATATATAAAAAAATGAAAAAAAAACAAATAACATAATCATTCAAGTTTCGAACATAATTGTACTTGGTAAAAAGGACTACAATAGGATGGAGGTAGTAGGCAGTTGTAATAGGATGAAGCTAGTAAACAGTGGTGATAGGATGAAAGTAGTATATGGTCGTAATATGATGAAGCTAGTAGGTAGTGGTAATAGGATAGCGTTAGTAGGCAGTCGTAATAGGATGTATCTAGTAGGCAGTCGTTATAGGATGAAGCTAGTAGGCAGTCGTTATAGGATGACGCTAGTAGGCAGTCGAAATAGGATGAAACTAGAAGGCAGTTGTATTAAGATGAAGCTAGTAGGCAGTCGAAATAGGATGAAACTATAAGGCAATTGTATTAAGATGAAGCTAGTAGGCAGTCGAAATAGAATGAAGCTAGAAGGCAGTTGTATTAAGATGAAGCTAGTAGGCAGTCGTTATAGGATGACGCTAGTAGGCAGTCGAAATGGGATGAAACTAGAAGGCAGTTGTATTAAGATGAAGCTAGTAGGCAGTCGAAATAGGATGAAACTAGAAGGCAGCTGTATTAAGATGAAGCTAGTAGGCAGTCGAAATAGAATGAAACTAGAAGGCAGTTGTATTAGGATAGAGGTAATAGGATGATTTTGTTATAGGATAGCGGCGGTATAGAAGTTTTTACAGCATGTCATCATCTCCTTATGGTAGAGGACCCTGTTAGCATGGCCACAACAACTAATTTAATGCATACAATAATTACATAACTCGCCCATTTTACTATGTCTTATGGCCATGTCATAAATATGGTATAACACAAATGTAATAAAAAAAAACGCAGGTACTACTTTTATTTAATCTACCACATGATAATTTACTTTTTTATTAAATGTTTATTTCATCATTGTCATAATTAATTTCATTGCATTTAAAACTGGTCATTACTAAAAAAAACTCGGAACCTACTTTGCACTGCGCAGAAAGATAATACTACAGTCGAAGTAATTTCAAATTATGAATGTTATGTGATGAAAATAATATTACATTCGTGTCCATGTCATGTTGAACTGATTCAACTCGTTCAATAATTTGATACGATACTCGACTAAATGTTCAGGTCATATAAAGTTATTGGATTCGTTTTATAAATTCAATATGACATGGACACTCGTGTAAAAACCTCTGTTTATTTGTTAAGTTTCAATTGAGAGAATACTCAAGTAAAAGAGGCTTAGAAATCATAGCAGTGTTGTGTGTTGTGATCGATATTACTTGATAATTGTAAAAGGATGATTACAGAATGTAGTTAAATTATTACAAAAGGACGGAGGAAGCGATGTTAAAGCAAAACCTAACATTTTAAAAGAACCGGTGTAGTATGGTAATATGAATGCTATGGAACCGATGTTGTATGGTAATATGAATGCCATGGAACCGGTTTCGTGTTTAAACATATAAACTTGATGTTTACATATGTTTCTATATTCTAGCAACATATCTTTCTGTCTATACATTCTTATTGTGTTTTTCGTGTTTTTAAACAAACTTAATCGACAAATGTAAAATTACAACACAATCCCGTATACAGGTAAACATAACCACTTTGTGCATGTACCTGGATCGTAGTTTTCTCCCCGCCTGGGGCCCTTACGTAACTCGTCGGGTAAGGCCGAATGTGTGAAAATCCAGGTTAAGGGGAGCTATAGGTAAACTAATGCAAATAACAAATACTATTAGTTACGGTCAAACGGTATCGCATATCAGATCTTTGTGTCAGGCACTGGTCAGGTAAAACTCCGGACACTCATAAAATTGTTATTTACCTGTTCTGTTACCTTGGTGCCAAACCCATTCTTGACAGCCTAACGGTCGCTGTAATACTATGTAACACGCATTGTGAAATTGTATAATCTTGATAATTGTGATGAGAAATTACAGATATATACACAGTGTACATTATCGCATACAAGCCTTCCGTATTTTTGTCATTCCGTAATTTTGATCTGCAAATGATACCACATCGCACAGTTGTGCGGAGAGAAGCGCACAACGGGGCGAACGATTGCTAAATCGCACAGTTGTGCGCACCATGTGTGGACGATGTGCGGACGGTGTTTGCACGATGTATGCACGGTGTGCGCACGCTATTTTTGGTGCGTTGTGCGGTCCCACAACTGTCTGGGGTAGAGAAATTTAGAGTGGGGCAGGGAGGCTTCAATTAACCATCATAGTGAAATGAAGGTTTTAAGCATATTTTTTTCTGTTTGACTTTTTCAAACCTAATCTGTTTTAGTTTACATCAGATTGAGGTCCTGAATATGAAAATCACAAAAAATAACTCTGGGGTAGAGAAATCGAGGGTAGGGCAGGAGGGCTTCCACTTCACCATTCTGATGAAATGAAGGGGTTTAGCAATGCTTTTTTTTTCATTTCACTTTTTTGAACCAAATCTGTTTTTGTTAACATCAGTTACATCAGCACAAAAGTTCAGTCTTTTGTAGAGGAATTTAGGGGTGGGCAAGGGGGGCCTCATTTCAACATAACGATGAAATGCAGGGTTTCAGTATTATTTCTGTTGATTTCCTTTTAACCAAATCTGTTTAAGTTTATATCAGTTTGATGTCCTGAATCTTTAAATCACAAACATTAGTTATGTGGTAGATATACTTACGGTGGGACAGGGGGGCTTTACTTCACAATTATGGTGAAATGAAGGTTTTTCGCAAAATGTACTCTTGGATAGAGACATTTAGAGTGGGCAGGGGGCCTTTACTTCATAATAATGATAAAATGAAGGGTTTTCAGCATATTTGTTTCTATTTGGCTTTTCTTAAAACATAGATGTTTTAGTTTATATCAGTTTGATGTCCTGGATAAAAATCACAAACATTAAGTCTAGGGTAGAGGAATTTAGGATATGGCAGGGGGTTTCACTTTACCATTAATGTGAAATGAAGGATTTTCGCGAGTTTTATCGATTTAACTTTTTTGAACCAAATCTGTTTTAGTGAAGATCATTTCGATGTTCTAAATATGAAAATCACAAACATTAATTTTTGGGTAGAGAAATTTAGGGTGGGGCAGGGGGGCTTCACTTCATCATCATGATAAAATGAAATGCATATTTTAAACTGTTTTGCTTTATTAAACCAAATATGTTTTAGTTTATACCAGATTGATATCCTGAATTAGAAACTCACAAAATTAAATCTAGGGTAGAGAAATTAAGTGTGGGGCAGGGAGGCCTCACTTCACTATTATGGTGAACTGAAGGGTTTTCAGCATTTCTTTTATTTTTTTTATTTTACTTTTTTAAGCCAAATCTGTTTTAGTTTATATTAGTTTGATGTCCTACAATGAAAATCACCAAAATTAAGTTTGGGGAAGAAACATTTAGGATGGGGCAGGTGGCCTTATTTCAACATAACGGTGAAATGAAGGGTTTTCAGCATTTTTCTAATTCACTTTTTTTAAACTAAATCTTTTTTAGTTTACATCAGTTTGATGTCCTGAAAATGAAAATCACAAAACCCCACCATTTATACAGAATTCAGTCCCCTTGGCCCAAGATTGCTTGAAACTAAATTAGGACAAAATCCCTGCATCACTATGGTAAAAAAAGGAATTTTAATTGTTTTATCTCTATTTTCCTTATTATGCCATGTTCATATGCCCCCAGGGGGACCACACCTACAGTTTATACAAAGTTGCATCCCCTTGGCCGATGATGCTTCAGACCAAATTGGGATGAAAACCCTTCATCCCTATGGTAAAAAAGGAACTTAAAAGATTTAAAGGTCTACCCTACCATTATGGTGAACTGAATTATCTCGCCCCATCCTAATTTTTCTCTCCCATACTTACTTTTTGTTATTTTCATATTCAGGACACCAAACTGATGTAAACTAAAAAAACAATTGCTGAAAACCTTGCCCACCTTAAATTTCTCTACCCTAGACTTAAACTTTTGTGATTTTCAGATAGAACAATCAAATTGAAGTAAACTAAAAAAAAAACACGAATGGAAAAAAGTATATTTCACCATTCTTCACAATACCATGCTACACCGGGATCATTGTTATATAACAGAGGTAATAGGGGCATTACATTAAATGGAGGTTATGACGGTATTAAATATATCTCAAGTGTATTATAAAAAATATCTATCCAGTTTAAGCTGTCCGTATAATATAATAGGCATATTATAAGAATATGAATTATCCACCTACAAATGTACTATAGATTATTATATTTAATCTAAAATTATGTTGCTTACATAGCCCTACATTGAAAACTCATTTTTACATTTAATAGAGGGTCAGCCGCTACAACCCTTCCTGGAAGTAGGCGGTGATGAGAGGTCAACAATAAACCAGGTAGGTATTATACTTGTAAAATTATCTTGATTATTTTACCATATCGCAGTACTAAAAACAAAAACATCCTCTAGTGCTCTGGGCCCATATTCATGTGAAGTATTTTTTTGGACTGGCTCGTGTAACAATGATGGCAACATTTCTAACTAGTATTCTTACTGAAGGTGATGCATTCAAATTTATTAAAGGTCACTGATTCAAATAAATATTTAAATAATTTCTTCTCGAGGTCAAGAAGTCTCAGATTCATGGTATTTGACAATTATGTAGCTCGGTTGGAATGCTAACAAATGAGGTCAATCAAATGACTTTGTTATTCAATCAAAGTCACAGATGTCAAATGTCAAAAGCCTTTCAATATCTTTTTTTAAAGTAAAAAAGACCTGGGATAATGACATTTGACAAGAATATAGCAGAGATGGAGGACTAACAATTTTTTAATGTGAATGATTTTAATCTTCAGTCAATGTCACATCGTTTAGTTATGTTAAAGTATTTAAATGACACCTTCTCGTGTTCTATAATACCTATAGTCATGCGTTTTGCCTCTTTGACTTTAATTGAAGGTCAACTGTTATTATCTTTAAAAAAATGATGGTCCTTCATCCCAGGGGGTGTTGTCTGAGTGCCAATACATTTACAAACATAGTACGTTTGCTTTATTTTTATGAAAAATAAAATCTCAGAAAATAAATCTCAATACAACTATAAATTATTTACTTACTTACTCAGTCCTTGCTATGCCTGATGGCATAAAGGGCGAGGACAAGTTTCCTCCACTCTTCTCTAATATTTGCTTTTCTTTCTTTTGTGCCCCAGGTGTATCCTCTTTCCTATTTTCATTTTCGATAGTTCGCCTTCACGTTGTTGTTGTTGGTCTACCACTTTTCCCTTTTCCCTTCTGGTGTCCATCTCAGGACTACCTTGGTCATGGCTTCAGATGATTTCCGCAGAACATGACCAAGTAACCTCCATCTGTTTTTAGCTCACCTGCCTGAAGTGCAAATGAGCTTATGCCGTACCGCGGTGTCAGTCTTCCGGCGTCCGGCGTCAACTTTTCCCTTTAAAAGCCTTTATCTCCTGAACGACTGATTGGATTTTAACTAAATTTGATATGAAGCATCATTGGGACCAGGGGGTCAATAGATAGAAATAAGGGTGTGGCCCCCTAGGGGGCCAGAGTTAGGGGCCAAAAATGGGAAAATTTAGAAAAAAATCCAAAAATCTTCTTCTCCAGTTCTAGAAATGCTAGAATCAAATATTACCTTTAGCTGTAAAGGCATTTGGGTGGTTTATACCATTTGTGATTTATATAGGAAATAGACATGACGGGTCATATCTTCCATTGTTTTGAAAATAATTTGTTCATATTTAAGAGAAATACTCATTGGTTGAGGAGGGTCTGCTGATATAAATCGTGTGAGCCGGCCCCCTCTAGGGGGCTGAATAAGGGGCTGAAAAGGGGGGAATTTAAGGAAATTTCAAAAATCTTCTTCTCCAGTTCTAGAAATG